>NW_008331992.1:2480108-2481518 GCF_000622305.1 Nannospalax galili | reverse complement strand
TAAATATATGTAAATATATTTAAATAATCATACATATTTATATATATAATTTGTGACCCCCAAATGTCCTTCAGTGTGCATCCATCTACTGGAGCCTGGTTAACCTAACAAGAGTTCCAGGCTTGAAAGAGACCACCTCTGCCCCTCCCAGCATCCATCCGTCCACACAATATCCATAGATGGGTTGAAGCTTCTTATCTACTTCCTGATTTGATATTTGCTTCCTAGAATGGAACCCATACCTGACATTGATATCAGATTTGGGATCATGAGGCTAAACAGGTCACAGGACAACTCTCAACATTTACCAGAGAGTTTCCTTATGCAACAGATGGTGATTAGCACAAAAACCTACAACATGCCAACATGCAGAGAACAGGAGACTGAAGAACGCGTATCCCCAAATAGGACACTTCTATCAAACTTCTGCCCCCCAAGACTGAGGAATCGTTGTGGAAGGGGCTGGGAAGACTATAAGAGCCAGAGGTGGTGGATGACCAGTGGAAAGAATTTTCCAGACAGCTGGAAAGTTACTCATATGAACTCACAGCGATGGTGACAAAGGCACAAGTCCCATGTAAATTCAAACTGTATTTTATAAATAACATGGTAATCAACAGATAGCTCTCTAACTGTAAGTAAGGCCCACTCAGCGTAAGAGAAGGTACACATGTGGTACTCTAAACTTAGCCAAATACACGTGACTGGAGAGGTCATAGATCCTACAGCAAAGTCTACTTTTGCCACATCCCTAGACCAATGTGATTTTTTATTGTATTCTAAATAAGCATCCTCATATTTACAGACAAGGGTCTCATCACTCATCAAAAAAGCTTCTTTTTGCCATAGAGATTAACACAGAGTTGCACAACTGGTCAGATGCAGAGAGTAAGTGTCTCTACACATAAAATGAATGCATCTCTCAACTCTCACCAGAGAGATTTCCTTATGCAGCAGATGGTGATTAACACAGAAACCCACAACTGGCCAATGTGCAGAGAACAAGAGGCTGCAGAGTGTTTATCACTGAATAGGACACTTATTTTAAACCTCTGCCTCCCAAGGTTCAAAGATTACTGTGGAAGAGGGGGCAGAAAGATTGTAAGAGCCAGAGAAGGTTGATGACCACAAGGAAACAGAGTTTTCCTGACAGCTGGTCAGTTACTCATATGAACTCACAACAATGATGATAGTATGCACAAGTTCTAAGCAAGATCAAACCAAACAAAAAACCAGCATTGCATGGCAGAGTGGGTAAGAAATCCCAACCCAACCTAAAGAACTTTTAGTAGCTGATGGTAACAGGAGAGACAGTCTCTTACACAATCGGACTCTTGGTAGGTTAACCAGGCTGAAGTGGATGGGCCCACACTGAAGGGTATTTGGGGACACAAGTCAAGCTTTATATAG
>NW_008331992.1:2468648-2479999 GCF_000622305.1 Nannospalax galili | reverse complement strand
ATAGAGTAGATTAAATTTGGGTGGAGACTAGTAAAGGGAGGCTTGGATCAGGGAAGGGATCTAAATACCATCAAATTACATTGTTTGAAAATCCCAAAAATTCAATACATTCTCTTGAGTAAGACAAAAAAAGCATATTGGACACATTGATTTGTATCTTAGAACCAGAAAGTATTCTCTTTTATTTTATGCCAGAATTTTGTTACTTATTCCTTATAAGATCTGAGAAATATGTGATTCTTATTTATATATCCCAAACAGTTTTTCTTGACTTTTTTATGAACTGAATTCTAGGAAAAGCTTTGACTTTAGGTAAGAAGAAGGCATGCAGTACGAGGAAGTTTGCTTTGTTCTTCAGTCATAGCAGGAAGATCCCAGTGGATAATGTCCTTGAAGAGCTGCTGTTAGTAGCACTGACTCTGGCTGCTGAATGATGTCTTTGCGCCTCTGCACACTTTCCCAAGATTTCAGGTCAGATCCTAGTTTCTTAGATGTTTTTCCAGGTAGAAATAATAAACACAACTTATAAGGATGTCTCTTAGGTGAAGAATTCATATAATGAGCAAAATTAAAGCAATTAGGAAAGTGTCATATACTTTCTAAGACACACTTTGGAGACAGTATTGTGAGTACTGTCTAGGATCAAGCTTCCAAATCTCTTAAAGAGTGATTGTTTTAAAACTACAAAGCAAAGGGGCTGGAGAGATGGCTCAGTGGTTAAGAACACTGGCTGTTCTTGCAGAAGACCTGGGTTCGAGTCCCAGCACTCACATGGCAGCTAACAACTGTCCGTAACTCCAGTTCCAGAGGAACCAACAGCCTCTTCTGTCCTCTGCAGGCATTGCATGACCCGGGTGTGCTTACCTACATGAAGGCAATACACACATACACATAAAAATAATAAATAAAATATTTTTCAAAAGTACAAAGCAGGGATATCTGCTGAGATAACTTGTAACTTTCTTCAGAGTAAAATATTTACACGACATATATTGCATAACAATAGATAAAAATGACTCTAAAGTTCTAATGTGCACTTTTTGAAGAAAATTCTTAAGTAATCATTGAGGTTCTAGTACTTAAATGCTTGATGAAACATGTCAATTCTTTTTTTAAATGACTTTTTATGTATTTGTCCTGGTTAGGCAGATTATATGTAACCGTTTATCCCAGCATTGTGAAATATATAGTTCTCATCTTTAAGACTCTATGTCTGGCTGTTCAGAAACAATTTGTAGAATGAAGGAAAATGTGTAAGGAGTGAGCCATGAAAATCTTGTGAGACCAGTCAGTCTAAGGTTTAACTAACGTTTCAAAACAAACAAACATACAAAACAAAACAACAACAACAAAAACGGAACCAAGGGCTCCTCCTGCAGAGGACCACATGGCAACTGACAACTGTTCCTAACTCCTGTTCCAGGGGGATCTGAAGCCTTCTTCTGGCCTCTGTGGGCATGCATGCAAGTGGTGCACTTACATATACAAAACATTCTTACACATAAAAATAAATAAATAAATAAATAAATAAGAAGAACCAAAGCATTTTATGACCTGACTATCATCATATTCAAGGCATCAAGGGCAAATACTGTGTCTTAAGTACTGTAGGGATTGACTTGGGCTGAGCATTTGGAGATTATAACAGTGACCCTAACGAAGCTGACAATGTCTGGAGTTAGCAGTTCAGCTTTGAAATGGGGCTTCTCAAATCAACTGGAATCCAGGCTCTGTGGCTTCTTGGGTCCAGCATCTTAGTATGAGCCACTTAAGGGTCTCACTGTCCACAGGGCTGCAGGAACTCCAGGTACCTAAATGACAAACAGGATTTCTCAGACGTTCCATCTAAGAACTGTTCCTTGTGCATTACTTTATTTCCTACAGAAGTAATGAGAAAAGTTCTCTCAGTAAGAGCAGCCGATATTATGGGCACTGTGTCCCTAAAATAAAATATAATCCAAATATCTTAATTTCTACCTTTTTTTCCTGGCACCATCCTCCTCTGAGAGAATAAAAAGACATTATTACCTTGCAACATAAGATAAGTATTTTTACTGAAAATAGACCATTTACTTAATGTTATCTTAAAATAAGACCAAATGTATTTCAATGAACTATGATGTGATTTTAGACGGACCATGTGCAAACACTAAAAATATTAGTAAAGCCAGGTGTGGTGGCACATGCCTTTAATCCCAGAACTCTGGAGGCAGAGGCAGGAGGAGAGACCCTGTCTCAAAAAGATCAAATATATATATATGTAAAAATGAGGTAGCATTAATGATTTATATGTCAAAGAAAACTTATAATCACTCTTAAAAATCTTTTGAATTACGTTTTAGGGCAGCTTCATAAAGCCTTCAGAGTAGCAATCATATTTCATGATCCAGCCTCCATTTTGAAATCACTGTGCTGAGTCCTGATAGAAATCCTTACTCATTTTCTTCTTAATGGCCCTGCAGTTACTGTGTGAACGTGGACTAACAGGATCCAAGCTGCACAAGGCCACAGAGAACTGGAAGTTCAGCTGTATTTTGATAGTAAATATTAATATTCAGCTATGAACTACTAAAATTTTGTAGTTGTTGGTGTTCTTTATTAAAACAATAAAACTCACCAACACATGCTGTGACCTAGAAGAAAGACTTTATGTAAAAATACTGTCTTCCAGGTTTGAGAGTTAAAGTATGAAATAATTTTTGTTGAGAAATAACACTTAAATATAGATAAAATATTTTTATCAGTTCATAAAAATTTAAATTTTTCCAGGCGTGGTGGCACACTCCTTTAATCCCAGCACTAGGGAGGCAGAGGCAGGCAGATCTCTGTGAGTTCAAGGCCAGCCTGGTCTACATAGTGAGTTCCAGGACAGCTGGGGCTACAGGAAGACCCTGTCTCAAAAAGACCAAAAAAAAATGTTTTAATTTTTAAAATTTTGGTTACATAGGCTACTGGTTTGTCAATCTCATTCATTTTTTCAAAGAATTTAAGTATTGTTCTTTTTCAAAAATGTGTTTTTTTTGTTCATTTATTTTTTGTATATGGGTGTTTGATTGCATGTGTATGTACACCACATGGATGCCTGTGCCAGTGGACACCAGAAGAGGGCATCAGATCCCCTGGGACTAGTTGTGAGCCACAATATGAGTAGTAGGAACTGAACCCAGGTGCTTAGCAAGAACAGCCAGGGTTCTTAACTGCTGAGCCACCTCTCCTGCCCCCAAATTTTGTTTCTGTGATTACCATTAATTTTTACTCTGATCTGTATTATTTATTACTGTTTAATGCTTTGGGGTTTCACTTTCACTAAGACCCTGATGAACATAATGAGGTTACTCATTTGAGAGCTCTCGTTTTTTAATTCAAGCATTCACAGCCACAGACTTTGCTTTTAGAACTGCCTTAGCTGTATCCCATAAATTCTTATAAATTGTTCTTTGAGTTTTATTTGATTCTAGGAATTTAGTTATTTCCTCCTGAAATTCTTCTATAAAGTGTTCTACGAGCATGTCTATGAACATCTATGAGTGAAATTATTCCCAGAAGGCCACCTCCCAGATTCTAGATTTTGACAAATTGATAATTAACATTAAGCGCCACTCATGTCATAACTGTATAATATCCTAGCATTAAAGAAAATATAATTCAATCCTTTTTACATATACTGTGTTTTCATTGACTACAGGGAGTAATTACATAAAATCAGAAGGTGTGCACTTTGAACTCACATAGATTAAGATGTGCTGAATAAGCACAAAATATGTAGTGTAAAGAAATACAGCCTGATGGAGTGCAAGGCCCTAGAACAGCTGCAGCCACAGAGGAGACGCCAAGCGGTGCATAATCGCTTTAATATCTCCATCAGTGGCAAATCCTTACTAGAAATTATACTCAAATTTAAAAATCAGAATTTGGTTATACAGTAGAGTGCAATTAGCATGCAATAAAAGGATTATTTAAAAATTCTGTACATAGAAATGCAATTTTAGAAAATAAATATAGAAAGGTTTTGTATGGCTATCATTTTCCATCAGCCAGTTTTCTTCTGCTCATGAGTTCATAGGCTCAAATTTTGTTTCATTTGGAGGCTTCTACCAAACCATGAGTGATTACTTTGCATTTTCTATAGGAACAGGACCTTTAAGGCAGTTGAAGAGAGGTGGGAAAAGGTAACACTATTCATTCATGGAACAATTATTTAGTGAGAGTCTAGTAAGGCAAGATGTTCATGGTATCGCTCATTAGTTTCACTAATATTTGAAAGAATACTCACTATGTAGAAGTCCACCAAGTGGTCTGTGTGTTTTCTGAGGTAGAGACAACGTGATTGCTTGTGTGGGAGAAATATATGCAGATGTGGAGTGGAGGAGGGAGAATGAGAACACAACTCCGCCCTGCTTAGGGAGGATGACAGCATGACTCGGCACTGCTTGGCTGACTTTAAATTTCTTTTACTTACTATTTCTTATTTATTTTATGTGTATGAATGTATTGCCTGCATGTAGGTAGATGCACCCATGTCATGCCATGCTTACGGAGGCCAGAAGAGGGCAACTGTAACTGGCGTTATGGATAGCTGTTAGCTACCTTGTGGGTGCTGGGAATCGAGCCTGGGTCCTCTGCAAAAGCAGTGCTCCTAATTGCTGAGCCATTTTTTTCTGACCCATGCTTAGGCTAACTTTGATCTTTTGGTTTGGCTGGTACCTGCTGGGTCTCTGTTATGTAGGTTTAGTATGTACATCCCATTGAGATTCCTGGGTATTCTGAGAGAAGTAATTTGAGACCGTGCAAAATATGTCATTTGTGATTTTATTATAAAATTTTTGGAATATCAGGGGTGCAAGGCCTCATGTTTATCCTATTAAAGACTGAAATTTAGAAATTTACATCTGAGTACCACTCATGTTGCAGCCATTGGGGTGCTGCTGCATTTTGGTCCCACTGGTGGTTAGAACTGAAAGCAGTGATAATAATCCACACATTTATTCCTATGCATCTATCTATCCACCCATATACCTGTCACATATTTAAAATTATGAATCCATATTGATAATAGAACTCTGAGCTGGTACCACAGAAACACACTACTGTTCCTTTTTTAAAAAAAATTAAATATTGGTTTTTGTAACTTCTTCCTTGCACAGTGAAAACCTTCACTCTCATCTATAATACACTCACTGATTTGGTCAATCTTGATATACCATTGAAATAGTCTCCCAATTCCCAATGCATTTCCCACGAGAAACAAATTTATTCAGTGAAGTTCATTTCTTTATGTGGTTATCTCGTGCCCTTAGCCTAGCAGTATTAAATCAAAGCATTCAACTTTTAAAACATTTTTATTTACTACATGTGTTGTGGGGGCATGCACCTGCACACACGCCATAGTATGTATGCAGACTTCAGAGCACAACTTGTGGGAGTCAGTTTTTTCCTTCCACCATGTAGACTCTGGGATTTAAATTCAGACCTAAAGGCTTGGTGATCATTGAGCCATCTCCCTGGCCCAAAAGTGTTATTTCTAGAAGTTACATGGGCATGTTTTCTTTTACTGTTCTTCAGAATCAACCACAACTGATCTCCCCCATAGCCTTTGACCATTTCCTGTCATCTAGACTTATCCAAGGTTTTGTCTGCCTTCTTTCACTTAGTAAAAGGTAACTGAATTTCACCCAGCTCATAGGAAGCAGTAGTTTATTCTTCCTTATCAGTGAGTTTTACGTATTACATGGCTGTACCCTGTTGTTTCAAATTTTGGAAATTGTGAATATATCTACTTAAGCATTCACATAAAATTTTTTATACAAACAAATTTCATTTCTTGTACGTGGATAACTTGAAGTGGGCTTTCTGGATCATAGATGTGTATTGTGTTTTATGCTTCTTACTTAACAGCTTTCTAAAGTTGCTATGCCAGTTTATATCACAGCTAATAAGCGTTCCTACTGTGGGCTGGGATGATAGTGAGTCAAGCCCTTGCCTTACAAGGGTGAGGACCTAAGTTTGGACCCCTAGAGCTCACATAAAAGCTTGGTGGGTATGGTGGCTTGTTTATAATCCTAGGAGGACCAGGAGGAGACCAAGAATCCTTTCAGCAAGCTGGCTAGCCAGACTGCCCAAAATAGTGAGCTCTGATTTCAGCAAGAGACCCTCCCTCAGTGCACATGATGGAGAGTGACTAAGAAAGACATTGGTAGCCAACTTTGGGCCTCCACATGTAGGCACACACATGGGCACTGGCACAGTTTGGACATGCCTGTATACACATCTGTGCCACGTGCACATATGCACAACAAGCAAGGAGTCCTGGTTGCTCTGTACCTCTGTCAGCACTGAGTGCTGCTCAGTAGCACTGTGCTATTTAAGGCTCAGTAGCAGGCATCCATTGGCATCTCATTGTGATTCAGTTTGAATTTACCTGATGGTTTATGATATCGAAATTATTTCATTTGATTACAGTTTCTTCTTAATTACTTCTTTGATGCACTGTGTTTCAGTGGATTGAGACTCGCTTTGTGTCTGCATATATCCTGCTTATAAGTATTCCATGGGGCCTTGAAAGTATTTCTTTGCAATTACTGCAATAGAATGCTTTCTGTGTGATTTATTTGAAATTGGTTAAGTGTTCAGATTTTTTTTTTTTTGTTCTTTTTGAGACAGGGTCTCCCTGTAGCCCCAGCTGACTTGGAACTCACTATGTAGACCAGGCTGGCCTTGAACCCACAGAGATCCTCCTGACTCTGCCTCCTGAGTGCTGGGATTAAAGGTGTGTGCCACCATGCCCGGCCTGTGTTCAGATATTTTTATGTCTTCACTAAGTTTTGCTTGCTTGTTACACCTCTTTGCCAGCTAATAAAAACAGTGCATTTAAAGCTCTAAAGATGATTATGACCTTGTCTAGTACTCCTTCTAGTTCCAATCAAATTTCAAGTTATTTGGTTTGAAGCTATTGTGCTATGATTCTTATGTATTGAACTCTGATATCTTTGTCACTTCTTGACTAATACAGAAACTTATCACAGTCCATTTCAACATAGTTCATTCTTCTTGGCCACACATGTTGCTGTAGTTATTTTTATGTTTCTTCCTGTGGTTATAGGCTTCCAGGATCTTCATTCCTTCTTTCAACTTGTGAGTTTGAGATTATTTTAAAATTTATTTTTGCTTTATGTGTAAGAGTATTTTGCATGCATGCGTTTAAGGGTGCCACATAAACATGCAATACGCATGAGGACCAGAAGAGAGCATGAGATCCTCTGGAACTAGAGTGATAGACAGTTCTTAGCCACCATGTGGGTGCTGGGAACTGAACCTGGGTCCTCTGGAAGAGCAGTCAGTGCTCTTAACAGTTGGGCCATCTCTTCAGCCCGGAGTTATTTTTCTTACACCCAAACTACTTGCTTTATTGTTTCCTGGAGGCCAGTGTATTGTCCACAAACTTTGGCCCTCTGTTTGGCTGAAAACATTTACAGTTTACCTTCATTTTCAAAGGCTTTAATGGCTGGACACAGAATTCCCGATGGACACATTATTTTTCAACCTTCAGTTATTACAAGGTGCTGCTGTACTTTCTCTTGACTTTCATAGTTCCTGCTAATAATGAGCCTCTGCCTTACCTTTGAAAATAATGTGTCTTTTTTTCTAGCAGTCTCAAGATTTTTTTTTGTCATTCATTTTTGACTGGTTTTGATCATTCTATGAGTAGCTACCGCTTTTGCTGTGGATTTTCTAGCTGCAGTTCTTAAAGCTTCTGTGCAGTATATGTTTGAAGTATTCGCTATTTCTGGAAATTCTTGGACATGACTGCAAGCATCTTCTCCCCCATTCTCCTGCTCCTCTCCTTCTGTACATACTTTAAGTCATGTGACTCAGCCTCGCTCTTCCGCTGCTTTCCTTTCCCTGTGTCTTCTCACCATGTTCTTGTTTGGACATTTCCAGTTTTGTAGCACGATTACACTGAAAGACTTTGTATAATTTGGTAAAGGTGTGCAACATTCCAAACCCCCTACAGCCATTGAGGTAGGTCAGGCTTGCAGGAAGTTCAGTCCAGATGCAAATTTTTTCTGGGAAGTTTCATTCACAGTTCCCCCTGTTGGCTAGTATCACATTTTGTGCATACGGTGGCCACATAATTCTTCCCACATTGCTAGGAAATGCTTTCTAGGATCTGATGTAGATGAGGCTGAGTAGCAGGCAGGAAGGACAGTGTTAAGGGGAGTGGGGTAGCTGGTAAACCCAATGAGGAAGACAATCCCAGATTGTATCAAAACTATTTAGCCATTATGATCTGGATCTGACTTTTTCTTTTCTTTTGTCTTCTGTGTCTGATATAACATTTGCATGCAACATATAGTAGAATTATTATACATAAAACTAAAATAGTCAAGAACATTGGTTGACCTAATAGAGTAAATATAACAGATTAAGGAAACAAATATATTTTTTTAAATGAGATTGACTATGTTTCCTCCTGTATTTACAGATATTTTTACTCTATTAACTATTTTATTTATATTTGGAATATAAAAAATATATTATTCCAAATATAATTATACTCCAAATATATACAAATCTCTAATCTTCTGGATTTTGTGTTTGATTAGTTTGACCTTCTAGCTATAGCTTCATGTTGAGTGGCTAGCTCTAACTAGTAGCTCTTACTGGGGATAATGACTTGATCTGTTTGATTATATTGATATCACATCAGTTTTAGTTTGGAAAAGTAAATGAAAAACATATTGTAGAAGAAATTACATAGCAATCTAGTATTCTTTAAACTTTCTTTTAACAAGAATGTCTTCTTTTACATACCAAATATTAACATCATTAGAAACAATCAAACCTGTATAAACTGGGATTTTATAGGCCTTGTAGGCATAACCAAATATTTCTTTGAATTTTAACTATTAGAAATGGAAAATAGGACCCTATAAGTAGTCACTGGAGTATTCTCCATTTCTTTTTATTAGTAGAATATAGACACTGCTTAATTGTTTTTTAATCATGGATAATTGTAATATATAGGACACCTTAGATGTCATTTAATAAAGGAAGATCCATACTTGAGGTATAAAATATCATAAGTATTGCTGTTATTAGAGCTTGATGTCTCTTGTGTAATTTGGATAAGAGTAAACACAAATATTTTGGTATCTCTACCTGTTGAAAGTAGGGTTTCAGTTACTTTGTTAAACCATGGTTTTTCCAAATTATGCTGAATAATTAGAAAAATACATATGTACTTTTATAAAGAGTAAAAGTGCTTGAATCTTTGAAACATGAAAACTACTTTTGAGTAAGGTAGGGGTTTTGGGTAAACAAATAAACATAACAAAACCATGATTAATGAAAAAAGTATCATTTATAACTTAATTCAAACCAAAATTAACATTATTTTATTATTTAGAAATCCACCAAGTGAAATATTAAACGTCACAAACCATTAAAAAATCTACTTATGAAAGTGGTTAAGGTACTAAAAATGAGAGAAATGTTCAGTTAATCGGGGTATTCGATTATGAAAGCAATTAATGATGAGTATCATCTGGCTTTTCTAAGTCCATATGGATGAACTTACAGCTGAAGAGGGAACATGTGACTCTCCTTGAATTCTGTAGTGCAGGAGGAGGATAGAAGTACCTGGTCACAGTCTTCTTCCTCCAGTTGGATGGAGTGTTTGATGTGATGGCCTTTCTTTCAGTTGATGAAATCATCATCATCATCATCATTATTATTATTATTATTATTATTCTTTAAGGAAGACTCTGCAATTTTGAATTTTTAGTTATCATGTTTAAAATTTCTTGTTTTTATAAGCCAATTAATATTTAAGAAAACTTTTTTATTGTTGTCAATACTCAAGCACTAATTTTACCTCAAGGTATTGAATTTTGACCTTAAAAAATTTAATAAACTTTGTTATAATAAACTTAGTTACAATCCTATCTACACTTGGACATTATTTGTTAAAATGTATTCATTTCTCATTAGGGTCTGAGGCATCCAGAAGATAAAATTGTGGCATTTTTTTACCTTTTTCTTGAACCATCTGCTTACCTGTGTAGTAAGTATGTTAATCATTTAACAAGTATTTACCTAAATTATTTTTTCTTTAAAATTAAAAGCACAGAGATGAAAAGTTATCTCAAAATATGATTATAATGTAACACATCTATAAACTTTAAGACGTCTTTGTAAGCCTTAAAGTATGTTTTTAAAATGACATGTTTTGTTTTTGAATATTTAAGGTTGTTTTTACATAGGTTTGATGACAATATGTGTTGGGGTCCTCTGATATGCAAGTAGAAGTCTCTTCACGTCCGGATAGCTTACGAGCTTGGAAAACCATATGCTGCAGACTCCTTCATAGCAGAGTGCCTTCCTGGCATCCTCCCTGACTCTTCTTTTAAAGTGCTCACCACAAATACATGCCCTCTGGCACAAGAACCGCCAGGTTTTTAATCAGGCATTGTCTGATAGCCTCATAGAAGCCCACCGCCCTATGTAAATGAGGCATGCTAAAAGTACCTATCAGCTAAGGCTGCTTCTGCTGTCTCTACACTATAAATCGTCCTAGTTTTACCCCAATAAAGCTGGAGCTGGAGCTGAATCACTGAGATCTGAGCTGAGTCACTTGTCTTGAGCTGTAGCACTAAATCCTGTGATCCAGTCTCCCCGGGGGGCGCTATTCCTCTGTCGTCAACTCGCAGACACCCTGGCTTTCGCTGTCCCTCGTAAGCTTCCCGTGTGGTCCAAGTGGCCAGTGGACCTCACATCCTGAGGAAGGTATACGGGTGAAATAGGGACACCCTGGCTTTCGCCGTTCCTCGTACGCTTCCCGTGTGGTCCAAGTGGCCAGTGGACCTCACATCCTGAGGAAGGTATATGGGTGAAATAGGGACGGGATCGACTGAGTAGACCTCAGTAGAAGAGGAGCTTTCAATGCCCAGGAGTGCGCACTGGGACCCTGAGAGCCCAGTGCGTCCACGCCTATATCTGGTGCCCAACATGGGGCCCCTGAACCTCGTGGGATCCTCTCACAACGTGGAGCTTAGCCTCTGAACTTCGTGCCAGCTAGGAGCTGGTGCCCCACAGAAACACAAAGGATCCGTGAGTATCCCTCCTCCCCTTCAGGAGGGTAATTTAATCTCTTTCTCTCTTCTAAAAATTTCCTCCTTTCCCTTTCCGGTCTAGAAGTCTTCGCGAGGGACCGCCAGGGCCAGGGAGACAACTGACGCCTTCTGGCCAGGGCTACCCCCTGGTGTTGGCTAAAGGTCTCTCTGATCCCCTAGGAGGACCCCGACTGCCTGTTCAGGTGTGGACAAAGACCTCTATCTAGACATCTTTAATAT
>NW_008331992.1:2463831-2465452 GCF_000622305.1 Nannospalax galili | reverse complement strand
CTAGGAAAGGAACCTGATAATCTTATTATTCCTTTCTCATTGTCAGATGTACAATGGCTCTTAAAGCATCATTCCTCTTTTGCAATTAGCTTAATAGACTTCCCAGGACAAATTGATAATCACTATCCTAAAGATAAATGGATATCAGTTATTCCAACATTTCGTTGGCTACCGCCTAGACTTTTTTGCCATAAACCAATAAAAGAGACTATTACAGCCTTTACAGATGGAGGAAAAAAGGGAGCTGCATTGGTTATATATGATTCTCATGATGACCCGCCTATAATATATTTCCAGCCTTTACCTGATAAATCCCCACAGTTTAAAGAGCTCTTTGCTATCTACATGGCTCTTGATAAAATTGATAAGCCCTTTAACCTTTATTCTGATAGCATCTATGTTGTTAATTTACTCCCATGGCTAGGTCATTCCTTTATTAAACTTGATGGTAACCACATCTCACCTCTGGTAATTAAAATTTCCACACTGTTACAAAAGAGAGTGGCTCCATTATTTGTCCAGCATATCAGGTCCCACTCCTCTCTCCCAGGACCTCTTACTGAAGGAAATGCCATAGCAGATGAGATAGCCACGGAGAGCCAGGGACCCGCACAGCAACGTGGTGCACGAAACCCGCGCACCCCAGCCAACAGCTGGTGTAGCAGCGCACAATCCGCCACACCACAGCAACAATTCCCATATCCTTTTAACATCTTTTACATTCTCATTTTCTTCTTTTTTTAAATAATTATGAGACATAATAGCATTAACAAATAAATTTTCTATCTGTTGTGAGACTTCTTTTCCTGAGGATGCTAAGCAATGCTTATTCCCTTTCAAGGTTCTAGTGTTGAGCCAATGTTTGATTAAAGTTTTACTGGGAAACCAATGGATTTATTAAGCTTACTTACTGAGGTAACTGAGGGGTTGCTGAGGTGTATAATGACCTGAGGGTATGTACACTGGAAGCCTTTACCCAGCATGAGTCATGCTGGATACTCCGGTGAGGGTCCGATGACCCTGCTTGGCCCTTTTAATGAATGAGCACAACCATCAACAAGCCCAATTGTGATGATGTTTAGCAATCTGGCTCAGCTGAAGTTGTGATGATGGTACTTATTTCATGCAGAAGGGACTGCGGTATAGCATCATCTTATTAAAAGGACCAGGTATTTAAAAGGATTTGGTGCTAGGATCCACATATGAGGGAGAACATATGTTGTCTGTTTTTCTGAGTCTTTGTTTCTTCACTTAGTATAACAGTTTCTAGAGCCATCCATTTACCTGAAAATTTCATTATTTCATCTTTCTTTACTGTTGAATAGAACTCCATTGTGTAAATATACCACATTTTTGTTAACTACTCGTCAGTTGAGGGACACTTAGGTTGCTTCCATCTCTTAGCTATTGTGAAAAGAGCAGCAACATACATGGTTGTATAAGTGTCTCTACAATAGGATGAGTCCTTTGGGTATATACCAAGGAGTGGTATAACCAGGTCATATGGTAGGCTCAGCCATCCTGGAACTCACTATGTACACCAGGGCTGACCTTGAATTCACAGAAATCCACCTGCCTCTGCCTCCCGAGCGCTGGGATTAAAGGCGTGCACTACCACACC
>NW_008331992.1:2413909-2462213 GCF_000622305.1 Nannospalax galili | reverse complement strand
AAATTTTAATATTTATATATAATATATATATATATATATATATATATATATATATATATATATATATATCACATGTACAAAATATATCTAAAGGCAGAGACATGTTATCTTTTTAATATTTGGAATAAAGAGTTTAACATGTCAAGAAAGCAGTTATACATAGGAAAAATTGCACTTTGGTACAGGACTAGTTATCTCCTAAAATTAGCTTATCTCCTCAAGTGTAGAATCAGATTTGAGACAGGTGTCAAGGAGATAGCATCTTGACCAGAAATGCATAATTCAATATATCTTGCCTTTAAGAGATTTTTAAAAAGAATCTTTAAAAAAGATTCTTTTAATTTTTAAACTTAAAACTCACATTAAGTTCTAGACTTAGACGATCAGGACCGTTAATCACTTCTTGTTTTGTCAAAGCAGGTCACATTGATTTAATGTCCTCTTTGTCATTTGCCATTATTCTGTCCCTTTGGCAAACTGGACAAAGTAATTTTGGCTGTCAGAGCTGGGACCTCTTCCCTTAATATTTTAATTTTACTATGAGCCCAAATTAGGCCAGGCTAATTATCAACTTTAGTTTACATGAGTGCTTACTTAAAAGCCAATCTGATACCAAGTAAATTATTTTCAAAAAACATAAACTTAGACAGTACATACACATGCAGTCATACATGTATAGATTTTTTTAGCAACCGAACTCTTATAATTAGCTCTGCTGAGAGTTTATCTCCTGTAATCCTCGCAAACATGTATATCCATTGCTTTACATGTAGTCTAATCTTAATAAAAACCTTACATATAACAATGTCATATCAAGAATAATATAAAAAAGAAATGATTATTACCTCGGACTACTAGAAATTGAAAACACACACACATATAACCTGTTTGGGGAGGAAATATTTATAAAACTATGTATATAACATTAAATTTCATAACTTGATAAAATATTTATCTCATGATTCTACTGAATGCTGTTTTGTATAAACAATTAGCATTTTAAGGTTTGGAAACACTTAATAGATAGACTCAAAGATACTGTTTTAATAGGGTTTAAGATTTTCAGAGCATTCAAGTTCATAAGTCAATATGTATTTTTCAGGCCTTTTAATACTTTAGCAAAATACTCACATTTATGACTCTGCACATGTGCATTTTAATTGGGCATGCCAAAAATAAAAATATAATAATTTTAGCACACAATAAAAAGAATGAAAAAAATACTGAAGTGGCTACAGTTTGTTAAGAAAATATTTGACAGAAACAGCACGTGAAAACAACTATTACAGATACACATGGCACAATTACATGAACTCTAGGTGTGCCCAGAGTGGGGGAGGTAGAAAGCTTATATCTCTAACTCTTTAAGATGTGAGAAAAGCTCAGTGGCCTAAAAGAACAAAAAGTAAAGTTTGTCATGTAGACCTAAGGTCATATCTCGTTTTCTTTTCAAGAGCTAAATAACTGAGGGGGAGATGCATTTATATATGAAAACACCAGAGCTCCCCTTCTCTAAGCTATTAACAACATCTAAATCAGGATGACAGGAAGGACAGTGAAGGAGACGTTTTAAGACTTCGGGTTATGAATAAATCAAGTCTAAAAGCAGTTATTCCTAACCTGCTACTTTGGATCCAGAATGTGCTACTTTTGGGGAAGCAGTTATCTCATTTTATCTCTTGGAGGCAAAAGACTAATTTAGGGCATCTGGGGAATCAGTTCTAATAATGTACCCCAGAGAAAGCCATGTACTCTTACATCTGACCTGGGCACCAGAGTATGAATAAGTCCTTTTAAGTGGGTCTCTGGTCAGAAAAACAGAAGTAAAGGAACCCGAAGAAACACGCAAGCCATGCTTAGCAGGGTAGATCATACAAGCAAGAGGGAAACTCAGCAACAGTGCTTCAAGATGGACCTCAGCAGGAGGACCTAGAAAGTTCAGCAGTGGCTGAGAGATGCCATGTGGTCATCCATAGGAGCCTCAAGAGTTCACCAAGTTTTAGGGACTCTCAGCTCAAGCCAAACCAGGACTTGTGGCTTCAGTTGCTGAAAGGAACTTTGGCAGTGGCTAGTATAATAAAGACATGTTAATGCAGGCTTAATCATGAGCATTAAAAGCAAAAGAGCTGCTCTAGGAGAAATTCCCAAGTGAGTAGAGCTTCCCAAAGGAAGTACAAATGAGTACTTTTAAAATATTTAATTTTTTATTTTTATTCTGTCTGTGTGAGAGTATTGTCTGCATACATGGAAGTGTCTGAGGAGACCAGAAGAGGGTGATGCATCCCCTGGAACTGGAGTTTTGGACAGTTGTTAGCCTTCGTATGGCTGCTGGAACTCAAACCTAGGTCCTCTGCAAGAATAGCCTGTGCTCCTAACCACTGAGCCAGCTTTCCAGCCCAGAAATTTTTAGTATATAATGGAATCTATCTCTTTGATAGGGTACAGATCCAAGTGACCCCAGACCCAGAAATAATAAGGCCCCTAAGAGGAACTGAGTCAAACAACTCCCAGCCACCTGCAAGTTAACAAAAGCAACTCTGGGGAATTAGTAACCAATGTATTGTGATCACCAGAGCATGCCCCACAGACTGATAAACAGGTTTCCCAAGTCCTTAGCTGCAATTAATTCCTGGAACCCTGTAAGTGTAGAAAACATGTTTTACAGTAGATGTTTTCCTTGATAAGTTTCACCAGGTACAGACCCCACATCCTCCCTGAGCAAGCAGCCCCCAGCCTAAACAGCAGAAAAATATTATCTTTTTCCACATTCTGTCCCTTTATAAGCTGCCCCTCTGCAGCCCTTAGGCTGCTGGTTCTTCCTCACACCCGAGTTGAAGACCAGTCCTGCCAAACCCAATTAAACTATAGCTTCTTTTTCTTCTTTTTTTTTCTTTGCAGCCTTTATCTTAAAACAGGCCATATCTATTTGCATATAGAACTTTGATGTTAGGAGATAAAGAATGAAGGGCAAAGTCAGAGAAAGAGAAGAGATTGGAGGACTAGTCACAAACCTCTAAACTTTAAAAAATTCATTTCTTAATTTTAATATTTCCCTTTAACTCACATGTAGTTTTTTGAAGTGCTCTTATTATAATAAATTACCAATCTTATAAATTCTTTTGCTTTTTCAGATGATTTCACATTTCAACTAAAACAGACTGTCCATTTGTGATATTTTTAAATGTTCTTGCCTAGCACTTCAAGTTAAGTGCATAAAATAAGCCATTTTACACTAGTAAAATGAGGAGAATTTACCTTTGGTTAGATTTTTATAGTTTTTTTTTTAAACATTGATAAGTTGGAGGAACATATCAATAAAACCTACACCAAGCTGCAATACAAAATATCTGTTTGGTTTTCTTAAAACATTTCACCATTCATTAGATTAAATATGGGAGAAGTGTCCAGAGAAAAAGAAAAAGGAAAAAAAAATACTTCTAACAAGTTTTAACAAACAAATGGTCAGAATCGAACATGCCTTCAGAGGTCTGAAAGCAGCCAAAATCAAACAGAATGTCAAAACCAAAATATTTTTAGAATAAACAAAATAACATGCCTTAAAACAAACCCATTGAAAAGAAACCAAAATCAAAAAGTTATCTAAGAAGTAGAACCCTTAAATAACCAGCTCAGAATAAACAAATGGACCATCAACTAAACCAAGGGAGCTCTGAAAGAGCCCAGAATGAACTCACCACAATCCACCAGAGGAGATACCACCAGAGTATGCTGGTACCTGCTTCCACCCATGTAACGCCTCTGAAGAGGATCACTCTCGGGGTCATATGGTGTGGCACCATAGCTTTTGATGCAAAAGCACAACTCTCACCTCAAAGTAGATAAGAAAGTTTATTCTGGAGCCAAATACCAGTGACTGTGGCCTGGGAACACAGATTCAGGCTACCCCAAATTCCATGTTCCAGAGTTGAAGCAGTTTCATGAAGTTTTTATAGTAACAGAACAAAGAAAAGACAGTGTTCAAATACACTGGTGGGAACATTAAGTAGGAGGAGACAGCAAAAGAGAATTCTCAGCTAGAGGCACTGGATGCTCTCTGATGGCATTCTTAACTTTTGGTTGGTGGGAGCTAGGGCTCTGTTAGTCACCAGACATAAAGTCAGAAACAGAGGTGCTCAAGGAGCGGTTATTTAAGGGTTAAAGATGGCCCCAAATAAATTGTGGCTAGGCTCTGGATCTGCAACATTCCAAACCCTTCACAGTCATTGAATTGGTTGATCAGCCTTGCAGGAAGTTCAGTCCAGATGCAGAAGTCTTTTCTGGAAACTTTCATTCATATTGGCTTGAACTTCTCTCTTGAGGGACATCAGTATTGCAGAAAACCACCTACACTTTCACGCAAGACTGATGGAGCCCATTTTGTTGTTGTTTTTCTTGTTTTTCATGACCAAGTTTCTGGTTGGCTCCCTTTGGTAGTTGTGGCCTTCACATCTTCCTCCCTGGACTGGGGGAGCCAGCAATGAGAGTCCCATTTTGCTGAGAGCTGCCACGCTGCCATCTTGACTCTTCAGCCACTTCCTTTCTCAATTGCCAAGTACTTTCCTACCTGCTGACCATGCCTGTGTTGAACAGTGTCCCCCCACTGCCCCCCAATGCCCCCCAGCCCCTGGCAAGAGAGGTGCACTAAGGTGTGGCATTGCAGGTGTTTGCAATCTTACCCAGAGGCAAGTTTTGTGGAGAGCTACCACTACTGCTATCTTGGTTCCCACAATGCCACAGCTAGGCTACCAGGGGGCCCATGCCCTGGTGTACTGGGGGTGGGCGTTACAGGTGGAAAGTTTGTGTCCTTTTGGGTGCCTAAATGTACCACTTTTAAAACTAATCTACTTTCTCTTTAATTTCCTTAGCACCTTAATACTAAACTCCTTTCCTGCTAACTCTAATATCTCAACTTTGTATCAAACTATTTGTTGTGTTTTTTTTTATTATTAGTTCCTTTCTTAGTAGATTGTGAACATTATGCTTCTCACTGCAAATAGATATGATATGTAAAAGGACTTATAAATCTATCCAATGATAGTGATTATATACAATATTCCCCAGATATTGGGCATAAAAGTCCAGTGGAGGTGTTGATGAGAATATCTGCAAACAATGTTTGCCCTTCCCAGTGGTAGGCAGAATTCTGGAAGACCTGAATCCATCAGCTATCCAGAGACCCAGCAGAGTCAAGTCTGATTTGCAATTAGATACTGTCCATCTGTGATTCCTCCTGTTCTTTGGTCCCTGCATTTGGTTGAGAGCCTTGAAGGTCCTTGTCTCCTCAGGCTTGAAGCTGCAGATTCTTTCCTGCTTTCAGAGCATTGCTCCTGTACCCTGCCTCACTGAGCTCCACACTCTCACAAGCTGCTCGAAGGATATGGATAGAAGTCCCCTTCTCTTCAGAGGGCCTGATTCTTCTACACACTCAAAGACTGGTAGACTAGATTGCCTCTTAGAATTTTCCTGCCTCTCCTCTGTTCCCCTTTTTTTTTTGCTGCAACATTTGATCACATTTCACTGGCCCCGACAATCATGGAAAGCTCTGCTTATTTCCCTTAACCTTTGCCTGGACAGGCCTGACTCACGCCCATGAAGGGAGACAGTTAATGCCCCATGGGAATAAACCACCCAGTCGTTATTAGTTCAATTAGGAAATTCTTTTCTCTCTTCCTGGAATTTGATTTTGCACAATTCTTTCTGCTTGCATAACTTCAAACTTTAAAAAATATGACTTTTTCAGTTATTACTTTAGGATTGCTCACCTTCACAACTGCCTACATTTTACTCAGAAACAAAATCCAATTCTCATAATCTCTCACCTTGGAACTGATTCAGATTAATTTCTGATATATGATCGATATAGTAAGATGTAGATTCTAAAGATATTGACAACAATACAGGAAGGCCTGTTTAGAGTCAAATAGATTAAGAAACAAACCAACACTACATACAGCATTAAAGTGCTAGTCTGAGCTGGGTATAGTGGCTCCTGCCTCTGATCTCAACATTCAAGAGGCCTAGGCAGGAAGATCACAGCAGGAGGCCAACTTCCACTACATAGTGAGCTGCCAGGCAGCCTTGGCTACAGCGTGAGAGCGGGTTTAAAAATAATAATAATGTAAAAGAAACAAACAACCTGTATTATTTAGGGAGAGGGAGGCAACAAAGGAGGTAGACAAGAGAGGGTAATGGTGGGGGAAAATATGATCAAAGTATGTTATATACATATATGTAAATGTCTCACAAAACACATTTTCTATAACTATGTATACCAATAGATTTTTTAAAATTTTATGCGTGTGTTTTGCCTGCATTTATGTAAGTGTACCTGTGTGTGCATTGCCCGTGGATGCCAGAAGAGGGTGCCAGATCTGGAAATGGAGTTACCAGGGGATTGTTAGCTGCCAAATGGGTGCTGGTAACTGAAACCAGGTCCTCTACAAGAGCAGCTAGTGCTCTTATCCACTGAGCCATCTCTCCAGCCCCTTAATAAAATATTTAAATGTTAGGCTGATGTAGTGTTTGTGGGAAAATTTTCTCAAAAAGAGAGATAATAGTCTTCAAAAAGAAGATAGAAAAGAAAAAAAACCTGCATACATACAGTAGTGAGCAGGAGAAGGTTGGCCTTGCAGACCGCAGCTTTTCATGAGATTCAGCTATGAAGTGTGGCGGTTCAGTGCCTTTCTTGAGGGATTGTGAGGGGCTTACTTTCCTTTAAATAGGTTCCTTCTTTTGTTTGTACATATGATTAAATTGATTTTCCTCACTTGGAACAGAAATTTTAGTTACAATACTAAATATTTAACATAAATAATATTATTGTCATTATTTTATGATTTTGCTCTTAAAAGTTTGCCTTTGGTTCCCCTCTATTTTATAGTCGTGATAACAGCTATCCAATCTGCTTATCTGACAGTTTTTCATCCATTTCTCATGAGCTACTTCTAATCTTCAGGAACCTTGGAAGCTGTAGTGCCTGCATATTATATGAGTGCATCAAGTAAAAAGGAAGGAGTGGTGTGGCGAGACTTCATGTGTGAAGTACAAAGTCTTAGCACACTGGCTTCTAGATTATTTAATTTTCTAGTTTTGGCATTATTCCTAGTAGATGAACATCCTAAATTGCTGATTTCTGGTTGATTTAACACCTTTTAAATAACTTTATTTGAACAGTTTCATCTCTAGGAACAGGTCTTTTTTACTTTGGTGAGTAGTTGGTTGGCCCTTAGGGAGAAAAAAGAATCAGTTAAGTTCAGTACAGATAAAAAGAAAAGCAGTTCATTTTTTCCTGTTATTATGATATTCAAAACAGTATGGTAAATTTTAGAGAACAGGGAATGTCACAGTATTCAACATACCCATTCTTCATAATTCAAACAAGCTTTAATTGATGGCTTAATTCATTCACTGTGTATGTATTGTTTTCAGCAGGGGCTGGGTAAAATGAAAAGATGGAAAAATTGAAAGTATTCCCTGAAGGTAATTATGCAAAAATATTCTTAGGTGAGGGTTTAGTATAGTTTCCATGTGAGTCTTAGACATAAAACTATGTCATTTATCAATCATTACTGCTTTTAAAATAATGATTAACTACGTACCTAGTCATGGTGGCCAGTTTTCTGATTTTTTTAAAACCATAATCAGCATCAGTACTCTCTTCTCCCTGTTCAAAAATTTCAGAGCATATAAAAGGTATTCTGGAAACTTAAATAGCAATAAACAGTTGCTGTCACGTCCCTGGGAAGAAAAGAGGCAAAGCAGAAGCAGCTGGCTTAGAATGGTTGCCAGGGCCAAGTTGTGTGGCCGGTTCAGTGCGGAACTCTGGTAAAGGGACAGAAACTGGAAATTTTGGAGGCTTGGATTTGGAGTGATCTGATCACTTACCAGCTGTCTGATAACAGCAAGTTCCTTAAATTCTCTATGTCTCGTTTTCCTCATTCAGAAACCGAGGCTAATGGCAACTCTGAGCTTTATAACCAGTGAATGAGGGATCTGTGTGGGACATGCAGCATACGGCTTAGTGCAGAGCACTCAGTGAGGATAGCAGTTATTATTCATGAATTACAGGTATGGAAGCAAATAGCACAGTGTGGCTTGTTTTCTCTGCAAGACCAAAACGACACGGTGACACAACTGTGTTTTTTTTTTTTTTTTTTCTGGTTTGAAAATAAAGACAAAATTCCTTATTTTCAATGTAGAATAAAACATTTTTTTTATTATTATTGTTACCCTTAGGCTGTTGGTTAGCTTCACCATGAAACTCCTGAGGGTTTTTTTTTTTTTTGAGAGGGAGCATTCATCTTGAACAGCATGACGGTGCTGCCAACTCAAAGTGGTAAGTCTTAGGTTTGGTGCATTCAACTGGGATAGTTTTTCCATCCAAAGACTTCTTACTGACAAATCCTTCCCTGCTTATGGTGAAAACTCACTGCCTAGAGGGGCTAACCATCCATGCGGTTTACTCCTTTGTTACTAATGCTAGCTCTGAGTTCAAAATTCTTTAAGACCCAGGTCTTCAACCATGCCTCATATGATTTATAACTTACCTGAGTGCTAGCTAATTTTACTGGGTTAGCTTTGAGTCAGTAGTAATATACTTGTTGCAAGAATCTCTTTAAAGTAGTAAAATGTCTGTTATTATAAAGAGGTGTTAAAATATCTAAGTTATATAGCATATATAACTAGGTTATATATAAAATACATATATATTGTTTTGATTCTGTCTGCATCACTCCTACCATAAAAATATGGCTTGTATAGTATACATAGACACACAGCAGAATTGCTAATTCTGAGGGATTCATCTACCTTATTATTTAGTAAAGCTTAAAAATTCTTAAGAAAAAAAGAGCACAAACATCAGCTCAAAGGACTAATATGGAGACCAATGGGAAAGGATCCCGGAACCCCTAGAAGACTCGAGGATAGTAAGAACCAAGGCATTGGGTAGATCCTGTATTTTCATTGATACCAGTCACCTTGAAGAACTAGGTCCTGGAGACCACTTAAGAAGGGCCTGGCTGTCAGCTGCTACACACAACACAATGTTCAGTCCCTGCTGCCCATTTTGCAGATGGGAATTTAAAGCCATCACAACAGAAACACCAGACAGTGGCATAGACTGAGGATGCAAGACTTGAAAGAAGGAGCTTTTCACTTCAGTCCCTGCATTTTGTGGTTAGGGCTGCTTAGATATTTTTCAACTAGATTTTTCATGGGAAGCACATAGTGTGTTGGGCAGCAGGTTCTGAGTTCTGTGGCATGTTCCTTGTGGTGGTGTGGAGAAGGGACTTCTTTTTAGTGTCTGGTTAGGGTACGAATATGATCCAAAGTCCCAGTCTGCACCTGGAATTTACACCCAGCAGCAGCAGCACACCCTCTTGGTAAAGGAAAGGTCCTCTAGAGTGTGCATTTCATACCTCACGCTCACTACCTGGTCGTGTCAGGCGATCAGACAGGAGCTTTTGACCCCGGCAACTTTTACTGCCATCTGGTATTCTGACTTCTCCACTAATCTGAAGGAAGTTTCCTTTGAAGGTCAGGAACAAGATCCCTAGAGTTAGCGCAGAAACAGTGCCCAGGAGCTCTGGGCGATTTTAAGGTTCTTTTTCCCTTCTTGCGTGTTTTCACAAATAGGCCCTTCTGTGCAAGCACCTGCTTTTTATATGCTTTAAGCCATGAAAAGAATGGGTAAAATGCAGAAGCTAAGTTAATGAAATGTGGCTTGTCACTGAGCCCTGCCGAAATCCCTTTTATGCGTCAGGCTAAGCGTTCAGGAAATTCAGGAAAACCAAAAAGCAAAATCAAACTCAGCCTGCAAGTGGCAGAGTCTGCTCAGGGTCTAGGTCTCAGAAAATCAGGTTGAGTGGGGATGGAGAATGCCACAGGTGTTTGCATCACTAATGACAACCCCAGAGAGAAGTACTTTCTCCAACGACCCCTGTTTCTGACACAGAAGCAGAAAGGCCGCCTGCAGCTGTTAATATTCTTCCCTACCTTTTCCTGCCTCTCCTCCTTCCGATAGTTCTCTCAAATCTTTCTTAGCTCCCCAAAGATACTACAATAGACGCAAAATAGTTTCCTGGCATCTCTGCCCTCCTACCCGGCAGCTCGCCCCATCCTGGTCAACGCCCCCACCTAGCGGTTTAAACTTGCCTGCTTCCCTTTCCTCTCCTAAAGCTCCTAACCAAGCATGGCAGTTCCTAAAATAATGAAGTCAGGGTAGGCGCCTCCTGTGGGTGGATGGAGTTGGAGGATGGGGAAGTCTCCTTAAAATGTGTTGAAAAAAATTGCTTAAGATACTGGAGAAGTTGCAGTCGTTAGGAAAAGGAGCAGAGGGGTAAAGAATATCTTGTTTTCATTCTCAGAGGGTCTAAAGCATCTCAGCTCTCACCCTTTACAAGGGTGTCTTCTCGTTGTGTGGATGAGTTTTATTTTCAAGACATTTTCTGCTGTATGAAAGTATAGTGATTTTCTCCGTCGTTATTTATTGTCTTTTCCTATAGGCGTAAGTGGGTCCCAATGTGCTCCAGCAGCCTCCAACTCGTAGTGCGCAGTAAAATAACCAGCGTTTTTGAAGCATTCTAATTTTTGCTTGGCTGGCTGGCTTAGAAAGCCGGGAATGCAGGGAACTTGATTTGGGGCCATGACACCTTGGGTAAAAGTCTCTTGCAAAGATCTGAAATTACTCCATTTCTACAGCTGGATAGATGGTGTGTCAGAGAATCTCTGGCTGAGTTCTGAGACTCAGTGATTGATTCTCTTTAAAACACACTTGCAGGGCCCTGATGAATTCAATTACAGTGTAGCTTTTTATTAGATCTATTCCGAAAACTAAACAGAGACCTAGGCGCTTGGAATTTATTAGTCCTCACGACTGAGAATTCTTTGTGCTTTATTGTAAGCTTTCTGCCCAGCTTGGAGGAGAAACTGAGGGCAGGGGATGTGCTGTGCCATTACCTGCTGTCCCTTAGGGCTGAATCCCAGTGCATTTGTTTCGGGCAAAGGAGATATAGCGATGCTGGTGGTAACGATGGCTCCAAGCTCTCTTTTTTGAAAAGGCTGTGTGAAGGAAGTTGCTCGCAGTAAACTCAGAGTCCTGGAACTGCGGAGCGGCTGGAGCCGGAGGGTGGAGCTGAAGGTTTTAATCCTCCTACCGCAGGCTTCTGCTCGGGGGTACTTTTACATTTCCCAGTCAGCTTCTCCCTGCCTTTCCCTTCCATTGACGCGGGAAGTTAAAGGGCAGAAATTGAATGACAAGCATAGTTTTCTAGATCTAGATATGACAATTGTTTTTTTAAGGTACCAAGAGTTTCAGGATGACTCAAAGCCCCAAGCCTGAATTATATACTGCACACATAGGATGCTTCCTTCTAAGGCAAGGTCGTAGACGCCTCCTTCCATTCTGGGTGTGGCCCTTTGGGTTGGAGTAGAGGAGAGGTCAGAGACTGGGACTTGTTCCACGCTACCAGCCTCCAGAAAAGAGGGAGTAGGCAGAAGCCTAGGACTAGTTCTGTGACTGCAACTGAGGGCGTGGGGCGTTCTGTGATGGCGCAAAGCAGGTCTCAGAGCGGATAGACGCAGGAACTGGATGCCCTTATCCACGCTCCATGTCTGAACTGCGGCTCTAGGGGTCAGGGTCCGGAGGGGGGAAAGGTACCAAACAGCTGTAGTCGAGGGCGGTAGGACCCGGCGGAAGCCTCCTTGGCCCGGGAAGGCAAGGGGCGGGAGGAGGAGAGGGAGGGAGAGGGAAAAGGGAAGGCTATGTGCAGCCGGCGTCCGCACACGTCGCCCCGCACGAGTTGCACGGCTTGGCCGGGCCAGCCCGGGACTCTATGAAAGGAGCCCCCGTAGGCGCCGGTGCTCACACCCAGCTCCCGGGCTGGCGCACGCCGGGGCCCCACCGCTCGCTCGGACGCCCGCCCCTCGCCGGTGTGCGGCTCCAGGTGCCCCAGCCCCGTGCGCCCCGCGCGATGGCTCCCAGCGGTGCGGCTGGAACCCAGCAAGTGGCGGCAGCAGCGGGGACGCGCGAGCAGGCGCAGCTCCGGCCCCCGAGTGCCCCCTCCTGCGGCCGGGTGTCCGCGGGGCGTCTCGCCCGAGTGGCCACCGAGTGAAAAGCGAGGGCGGGCCGAGCTCCAGCGCCAGGCGCGGGGCGGCGCGCAGACTTCACCCCACCCGGGACTGCCGGCCCCCGCCGCCGCTGTCGCCGCAGAAAGTGCCCCAGCTTGGGGCGGTGGGCTCGGGGCGGGGATGCAAGTCCAGGACTCCGCGCTGGCCTGCAAGCTTCGGTCTGCGTAGCTAGGAAACTCCTGCGGGCGGAGTCTGCAGATTCCCGAGCGCCCGGGTTAGCAGCTCAGCCCCGAGTCTCCGGGGTAAGACCTCCCACTTGACTCGAACCCCCGACTCCAGTAATGCTTCTTCCTTCTCCACTCTCGGTCACCCGGGAGTCCGAGCGGAACTGGACTGGGCGGTCCAGCCCCTTCACCACCCAGGGCTAGGACCCGGCGTGGAGAGAAGCTGAAGGATGCGGCGGCAGCGCCTGGCGCACTGCAAGTGCAGGAGACGCGCCAGCCACCTCGGCCGCCGCGCCTGTGACCTCTAGTTTCAGCTGAGAACCTAGGCGGCGGAGTTATTGAGAAGCCCACGGAACTGACTAGCGAAAGGAGACAAGCCTGTGGTCTCCATGATCCTTCCGTCCTCCGTTCTCGCCCTGGTCCGCTCCATGCTAGAAAGCTGCGCTCAGGAGCTCGGGCGAGGAGAGCCATGGAGGAACCCGGCGCTCGATGCGCCCCGCCGCCGCCCGCGGGCTCCCAGACCCAGACACCTCCAGCCAACCTCTCCCACAACTGCAGCGCGGACAGCTACATCTACCAGGACTCCATCGCCCTGCCCTGGAAAGTCCTGCTAGTTGCGCTGCTGGCGCTCATCACCTTGGCCACCACGCTCTCGAACGCCTTTGTGATCGCCACGGTGTATCGGACCCGGAAGCTGCACACCCCGGCTAACTACCTGATAGCCTCTCTGGCCGTCACTGACCTGCTCGTGTCCATCCTGGTGATGCCCATCAGCACCATGTACACGGTTACTGGACGCTGGACACTGGGCCAGGTGGTCTGCGACTTCTGGCTGTCGTCGGACATCACCTGTTGCACCGCTTCCATCATGCATCTCTGTGTCATCGCTTTGGACCGCTACTGGGCCATCACGGACGCCGTGGAGTATTCGGCTAAAAGGACTCCCAGAAGGGCGGCTGTCATGATCGCGCTGGTGTGGGTCTTCTCCATCTCTATCTCGCTACCGCCCTTCTTCTGGCGGCAGGCCAAAGCCGAGGAGGAGGTGCTGGACTGTCTAGTGAACACCGACCACGTCCTCTACACGGTCTACTCCACGGTGGGCGCTTTCTACTTACCCACCCTGCTCCTCATCGCCCTCTATGGCCGCATCTACGTGGAAGCCCGCTCTCGGATTTTGAAACAGACGCCTAACAAGACCGGCAAGCGCTTGACCCGAGCCCAGCTGATATCAGACTCCCCTGGGTCCACGTCCTCGGTCACCTCCATTAACTCCCGGGCTCCGGACCTGCCCAGTGAGTCCGGGTCTCCTGTGTACGTAAACCAAGTCAAAGTGCGAGTCTCAGACGCCCTGCTGGAAAAGAAGAAACTCATGGCCGCTAGGGAGCGCAAAGCCACCAAGACCCTGGGGATCATTTTAGGAGCATTTATTGTATGCTGGCTGCCCTTCTTCATCATCTCCCTGGTGATGCCTATCTGCAAGGATGCCTGCTGGTTCCACATGGCCATCTTTGACTTCTTCAATTGGCTAGGCTACCTAAACTCCCTCATCAACCCCATCATCTACACCATGTCCAATGAGGACTTCAAACAAGCATTCCATAAACTGATTCGCTTTAAGTGCACAGGTTGACTTGCCAATTGCAGTGGGGTCGCCTAAGCGACTTTTGGGGACCAAGTTGGGTCTTCCCACAGGTAGGTCAAATCTTCTTTCCCTGTTACTGGGTGGAAGCAAGGCTCTCTCTCCTGGGCGAGGGCAAATGGATCCTGAAAAGCCAGGAAGCTCTGGGAGAGAGCTCTGGAAGGAGAACTGTTCAAACTAATGTAAAGCTCTACTGAGGAGAAGGTTGGCCTCCTCCTCCCAAACCCCAGGCTCAGCACAGATCCTCCAGCAGCCAATCACACAGAGGGTTGCAACTTTTTAACACTGATGATCGATGAGGGATCCCTGCCCCGTTTGGTATCATGGATGTTGCTGTTTAAGCCATTGACACTTGTAGTTGTTGTCTGAAGCCTGTCTGAGACAGAATCTGCATACAGCCTGACAGTACTTGAACTAGACGCTTACTACCCTGTGCTTTGGGGAGAACTTTGTGTTAGAGCTTAATTTTAGAACAGTTACTTTGGCACCCTTCAGTCTTCATTTGTTTATTTCAATTTGGTTGGAGAAACTTGTGGATTTGGTGCTTCAAACACTAAAGGTGGCTTGGATGGCACAGAGAAACCTTGAAGAGTTAACAGCAAAATTCTGATGCTAAGATATCTATTTTTATTACAATTGAAAACTATATGGGGATGGGTGGGCGGGAATGGGAGATGGGGAGCGTTACACTGAGAACACCTAAGAACGTTTGTTTTTTGCAGATTTCTAATTTTTTAATTCCTGTTTAGCAATTGTCAAACTAAAACTCTAACAACTCCAACAAAACATGATGTGTGCTAGTGCCAAAGTCTGCAGGCTGCTTTTTTCCTTCTGAATCTCATGTGTGGGTCATTTTATACACTTAAATCTCCACCAATGGAGGGTATATTGAGTGACTCGACCCAAACTGCTGCTGTCAATGGAGTTGGTCAGACAGATCAGGGTATACTGTTCCTAACAAGAAAGTGTCTGCGTTCCTTATCCAATTTTGTGATATGTCAAGGAGACTGATAAAACAGAAGCAATTTTAGTATACAAGTAAGGAGTAAGGGGGTAATAGGAGGATGTATATTTTGACTTGTAAAAAAAATCTTAAAATGCATGAGACAATTTTTGATAGTCATTTGCACTCTCCTTCCCATATGTGACTCCTTTGTGTGTGATCATATAAAGTAACCAAGGGAACTAGTTTCCTTGTCCAGAAATCGATCTTCAAAATGTAGTCAGAGCCCCCAAAACTATGTTAAAAAGGGAAGAAGAAGAAGAAAAAGAAAACATCTTGATTTTTCCTTAACTAGTGAAGTGTGGCTAGGAACAGATAGAAAATGACATGTAAGAAATTAGAAAAGCTAAGAGAGCCTCAAATAGAGTCTTCTTTGTAACTCACAGAACCTAACTCCATTTTTACTAAGCAACCAGGAAACTGGCAAGCCTTCCAGCCTTGGTTATGTGTTATTGACCTGACACTTCAAAAGATATAACATACGAAAAAACTTAGGTGTATCTCTCTTTCTGAGTTTCAATAATACACAGTTATTTTGAGTTCCCTCTGGTTGGATATGCATACAGAGTAAAACCATACACTAAAAGATGAAAAATAAAATGCACCATTTTAATGAAAAGAAGTAGTCCTGCAGGGTCATCTGCACAGAACAAATGTGTACGTAGAATATTTAATATGCCAAAGAAGATACCCAGTCCTTGCTTCAGATGCTGTCTGCACTGGAGAGCTTTTGTCTGCAGGAGCAAGTTGTCTTTATAAAATGGATCCACTTCCTGTGTGAGGCTGCTCAGTTCAGATCATCAGACAATACATGTAGTGAGCTGAATTACACTGCTCACCTACTGTGCAGACCTTCACACTGGGTAATGACTCTCGAAAAGATGCTATTTGAAAGTTCACATGTACTGTAGGAAAAAAAGGGAATTTTGATCAACATTATACCTGTCGCAGGAGTAAGATAAAATTTTAGGCTTTAGATAATCCCATACCTCTGCTGGATCCCTAGTTTCTTTGTTTGCTTTTTGTGGCATTTCTCCTATGGAGGAATGCACATTGAGTTTGGTATTTTTTTTAATGTTATTAATATGTTGGTCTTCTGTTTATGTAGCTGTGTTTTCTTGGGGCCTAAGAGGCAATTAAGCCAACTTCTAAGAGCCTTAGGGGGGAAATTAATTGAAACAAATAGCCACTTACAAATGATTTCTTTATAAGGCACCTACAATGATTGTGTCCTCATGTTAACAAAACACAGTTTAGTCAAACGGGTCATTTGCCATTTTGTAAATTACCCATTTTAATTGTTGCTTGACTATTTGGCCGAGTTGACTGAATTTGGGGCATTGTGTATTAAATAAAAGCTTGCAAACCCTTGTAGTTGTAAGAGATGTAGAATCATCCGGCATTGCACATGATTATGCAAGGTGTCTATCCATCCCAGGGGTACGCAGTTAGGACTACTAAGCTCCTTTTCAGTTACTACTGCCTGTAGCATAGTTTCTTTCATAAGCTAGACACATGGCTTTTTTGCAGAACATAAAATGGGAGATAGAAATGTTTAACTCACATAGAAATGAAACTTACATTTCATTGGCTATGGTAACAAACAGCATTTTCCATATTGTTTAATTGCACAAATTTTCACACAAATATATGAATGTATACTCATCTAAAAATACCAATATTGTCTTGTGTTTTTAGGAATTTTAGAGTTTCCTTTTTAAAAACGGACATTGCACCCATGAATGAATGATTGAATGTTTACGGAGTTCAACAAATTTCCTGTAGAACAATAATCTTCACTTTTCCTCTCTATTATCTTAGTTTTATCTTCTTTAGCCAAGAAACACTGAGGGGGCTATAACTCACTCAAGCAGTAAAATCTCAGATTATGTGTATTTGATGGAGTTCTTGTGTCTGGAAATTGCCTTTGCTCTTCCACTCCTCAACAAATGTATATTTGGAAATGAAATTTAGGAAAATAATAAAAATAAATGTCCTTTTTGTGTTCTAAAAAAACATTCAACAGTAGTCCTATTATTGTGGAAAAATTGCTTCACTGGATTCTGGGATACTGTGTCTTGAAGTTTGAGTCTTTGTGCGAGAATGATTGATTAATAAGTGGCACTGTGATAGATGGCTCTGTGTTGCCATGATTCACAGTTAGTTTATGCCTATTGGAAAAATTTGAGAAGAATCCCATACTCTGAAAAAGGGGTAAGTCGCATCCACTATCAATCATTTTCTGGATAGAAAGGGAGCACTTGACCTCTAGACCAAGGACTGAGATTCCTAGGTACTATATGATGCTTAAAATACAAGATGAGAGACAGTAGAAGCTAGGTGAAAGTTGACTTCAGTGAGACCTGAGTAGCTGTCTTATTGGAAGGCCAGCGAAGTACTTAGAACTACAACTTCCAGAGCTAGAATGTCCTAGGTTTCAGTGACAGATGATAGAGCTATGTGGGTCTCCTCAAAATATCATCTATTTGCAGATTGTGGCAAAGGCTTGAAGTCTCTCTCTCTCTCTCTCTCTCTCTCTCCATATATATCTCTGTCTCTCTCATTTTTGTTTCTTTATTCACATGCTCACTGGGAAAATATTGAAAATCCCTGAAAATTTGCAAATACTCCATTTCCATTTTATATATAATAGAATCCTGTTACCAAAAATATGAGCTTGTTCGAGGCGAGTGAAACATCTGTTATATATATATATATATATATATATAGTACTGAACCAGAGGTTTGACTGTGAGAGGGGCTGTGGATTCAGAAAGGGTGCCTTCTCCGAGGCATTATTTCCCAGTGCTTCTGTGTATCGGTAGCACAGAAAATCAAGACTATTGGAGAGAAGGTAGACTGAGGGAGAGCCAGCTACCCTGAATGGGGAGACTGTGGCTAGACTAGAAGTGACTGGGATTTGCTATTTTTCACAAGTACCTCTCTTGGTTAGTGACTCCCCAGGCCAAACGACAAAAGGGAAAATGGGCGGTTGGCAGTGGCTGTCTGTAACGGTCAAGGAGGAATTGCCAAATGTTTAGTTTTCGATAGTTCCTTCTTACTCACTTTTAAACTCTCTTTCCTATCTTTTAGAAATTTATGGCTGTCTTCCCAGAATCCACATTCTCTGGCCACATCCACACCTTCTTTCAGCACCTCATTTTCCTCTTTTAGTCGTGATAACCAACAATGATGTGTATAGTTTTTATTTTAGCTGTGATAGGCTGATTAGTTAGCCAAGAATTTTTATGTTATATAGAAGGAAATTGTTGCTCCGAATGCATAGTTATGTAGGGGATGAAAATGCTTTCAGCTGGAGCAACTACTGGAGTCTTCCGTGGGAAGGGGCTAAGGGTGTGGGAAAGGAATGAAATTTCTGCAACTTCCATCAAAACCTACCCTGGGGAGTCCACCAGGGGGCAGAATGCCTCTGAGTTGTCTGCTCTGCAGGTGCTCCCAGTGCACATCTCTCAGTTCCTCCAAGATGGTTTGCAAGTGATCTGAAGTCCTCCAGGCTTAGCGGCGATAGAGTCTAGGAAGAGGAGATTCATTGCTGGTTCATTTTCAGAACTGCAAACTTAGGCCGACGATCCCCAAATGCACTGAAGGTGTTTCTTCGTGTGTGGAAACTCAATTATCTTCTTAGTTTAATATTTACAACATTGTGATCCTTTATTAATGTGACACTGAATGAAACTGGAGATTAGGAGACAAAGCATTTATTTCAAAGTGAACTGAACCATTTACTGGAACACCTATCACTACTACAATTTTTCTCATCACCTTTTTCTTTTCCATACTTCATTGGTGAGGTTGGTACATCCATTTAAAGACAGAATACTTGCCATTTAAAGAAAATTCTTCTAATTTCTTACAGGAGTAAGACATACATATATAGCAGTTTTTCTGAGAAGGCTGATCTTTAAATCTGTGCGATTTGTACATTAATTTTTTTAAAAAACCAAGCATATTACAAATGCGAACACAATCTTAGGTATCAGAAAAACAATTTTTAGATACGCGAACAGATTATAATAAGTGAGCAAATGGACTGGTGACGTTGCTGCCATTCCTCAGGAACAGCACTCTCTCCTTCAGAGTCTTCCTTGTTTGTGGTGAGGCCCTTGTCTGTATCACATTTCACACTCCTGTCAGTTAAGTCAAAATTTCAAAGTCATCTTTCACATTTTAGGATTATAGTAGCCATTGGGCCAACTAAGAAGGAGAGTGACAGCACTCTTCCAAACATAGTTTTTAAAGAAAAAAAATGCCCATTTCTTTTAACTTATTTCTCAAAAGATAAACCTTTTTAAAGCTGTTAACTGGAAATCCAAGAACGGTCTTTTAATATTTCCTGTACCCACAATGAGCAGATGGTGATGGAGAGATTCATATATTATAAATGCTTAAAAATACTACACATGCCTTACTTCAAAAATGCAGGCAGGCATGACTCACTTCCTCCTTGACTCTGTGAGAACATTCTTCATATGGGTCTCTGATTGGTCCTCTTGTTTCAGGACAACCAGACTTGAGCGTATCTCCTGCTCACAAGTATGGTGAGCATGTGAACAATATGCTAGGATGGACAGAGCAGTCCTCAGCAGGTAGGGAACCTAATTGCAGAGCTGTGCCCAGGGTAGGTTTGTAAATGTTCCCGAATGTATTATTTCTTCTGTTGTATGGTAGTATGTGTAGACCTGCAACTCCTTCTGTGACTCAGTCTTTTTTCTCTCACTGCACCCTCTCTGTGGACTTGGCACTGGATGGATGGGTCTTTGGCATTAATACTTTTATGGTTCTTCATCTTTTCGTTGCACCTTGTCTGTTTGTTGGGTTCTTCAGTCCTTGTATCTTTCTCTATGTTCCTCTGGGCTAATCACACGGTGGGAGATTGAGAGCCAGTTGGTGATAAAATCTATGTTTGGCAACCATGAGCCAGCCTATGTAATATAATAATATGCATCTTTAAGTTTTTCAGGTAAGAAATAAGTTGTTGCAATTGTTTGTAACTTGGGTTGTACATTTTTATCAAGTGAGGTTTACTTTGTTCAGACCCCATCTCAGACTAAAAGAATTACATGTCTGAAATAAAGTTCTATATCCTTAATTTAAAACTTCTGTCCAGATACCTCCTAAAGCTTACCACAATACAGGATGTATGTGTGTGTGTGTGTGTGTGTGTGTGTGAAGAGGTCATGGGATGAAATAGGAAGTGAAGTGGTTTGAGTTTTCATAGTGATGCTTCTCAAAATTCAATAGCACATGACTCACCTGAGAAATGCTTAAAGCAGAGTCCAATTCAATAGGTCTGGCAAGGACCAAGATTTATATTCCTATAAGGATCTCTGATCTGAGCCTGATGAGACTAACTGAAGGATACTACCGCTTAATAGAGTTCTTCAGGAAAACCTAGTATGCTTAGTTACAGAACATTGACCATTTCTCTCTCTCTCTCCCTCTCCCTCTCTCTCTCTCTCTCCCCACTCTCCCCCCTCTCTCCCTCTCCAATCTCTCTCTCACACATACACACATATACACATAAGTAATAAAACATTGAAGATGAGAGAATTATGCTTTTTAATGCATAATACATTGTTTCTTGTTCTGTTTTCGTGGTGTTCATATCTCATTTTCAGCATCTGTTAAATGTCCCCCTTTAATATTTTCTTATTCTGTAATCCTCAGTCTACCCTAAAACAAGCAGCTCACTTCTGTATGTGAATCAGCAAAGTGTGACTGACCCTCAGTACAACCCTTTGTTTTAAATCATTTCCATCTAAGGACTATGTCATTTATTCTTATAAAAGTAAATTAGTAAAAATGCAAAACAAATGGTGTAACACAAGTTTAAAAGGGGATTAATTCTTAACATCTCATCAAATATTCATCTCCCCTGGTAATCTGTTCCACTCAGTATACTTGGGTGGCTTTTGTTAACACAGAGGCACACAGACACACACATTATAGATATTCATTTATATTTTGTAAACACATTTATTCTGACTATGTTTTAGGGATGGCAAGCACTTATGTTAATAATTAAGCATTTATGTGCATATCCTAGAACAGTGTTAGAGCAACTATGTTTTGATAATTACTGTATATTATTTAAATGAAACAATGGTTTTCATGATAACATGTTCATCCACATGTATCATCTATTTTGCTCAAATTTGCCACCCTGCCCTCTCTTGATCCCATCTGCCCTCCCTGAAACTGGACCTTATCTTAAATAATCTCCCTTCTACACTCATGTCATATATATGGATTCTGTTATGTTTTGATTTCACAGAAAATGCCCTCCCACTTTTTATTCTCCAAATAGTCCGTGAATGTTTCTCCTTGGGAGCATTTCGATCATTTATGAGAAATGTTTATCAGCTTCTTGGCATGTTTGGCATGCATCCATTTAGATATAAAACTGGAGCCACTATTGTGTTTCATAAGCCTAAATTGGAAATAAGTATAAAAGAATCCTGTATCAGAAAGGATCACTTTTTGTTGCTGTTTATTTTTTGAAAGTTTGAAGCTAAGTAAACAGTGTCAGTTAGCAGGTGAGTTTTCACTCTCCATTACACAATGCAGTGTAAAGTCTCCCATGTCCTCCCTGTACAGTTATGGTATTTAGGTTTGATGCCAGCAATGCTGCATTGCTGGGAATTCAGTTTTTCATTTTCAAAGTTTTGGGAGGAAACTAACATGCCTGAGCACTTAAATAACCACCCGTATCTGGTGAGTACCATTGTGAGGGGGGGTATTGCTTGTATCACTGTATTATTACCATCGTCATGAATTAGGTATCAAAGGAATTTCATATAATTATTAAATCTAGAGAATTATACTTACAGCTCCAGTTGAATAATTTGCATTCAGTCCAGAAAAGGAAACTGTATTATTGTGTCTCTTCATGTGAGAACAGCATTCTGAACACTCTTCTGAGCAGAATGAAACTTCACGGAATTTATAGATGAATTTTACTGCAACATTGTATCTAGGGAACACAAATTTGCTCTTGGTCTGGTGCCAAATTCCTTCCCCTCTCCCTCTCTGATTACAAGTTCCTCCAGTCAGTGTCTATACCTTGCCCACTGACCGCTTCCAGAACAGTTAATGCATGAAGGACCACACTGAAACTGGTGGATACAGTATCACGTATCGGTATTGTGCTTAGTGAGTAATGCCCTCAGAAATCTGTCCTCCCAAGAAAACTCACTGACAGATACATCTCTCAAAAACTTGGGAACCTAGGATGTGCCTATTTTTGCATGGAGACAAATTTCTGTGTGAAACATAAATTCAGGAACAAATGTTTTCAAATAGTACAATTAATACTTTATTTTTATTTTATAATTGTGTGTTTTATTAATATACAACTCTTTTTTTCAAAGGCTTTAAGTAAATTACCTTTCTTTCCCCTGTTCAACTTCCTCTCAACCCTAAAATACCCCACAAACAGCAGAACAAATAAGTTTCTGGGATAAGAGCTTATCATTATTCATAAAATGACTGAAACATTTAGACGAGATACAAAAGAAAACATGCTTTTATTAAGGAGCAAGCATTACAGCAATGGACGGGCAAAGTTGTGCAGCTTCCTTTGGCTTGGAGGAAATTTGACTCAAAATACTGGGTGCCTGCTCATATGTATCATTAGGAAAACACGAGCTCCTGAGTGGCCCATCATATACCAGAAAGCTCAGAGTGTGGAAGGCATTCATTAGATGCAGTTTCCTTCTGCTTAGGCAAAGTATGCCAGGTGCCTGTTGACATTTGGAGTCAGCAGAACATTTTATTTTTGTGGAGTTTTTTTGTTTTTAAATTAACATATAGTGTACAAGTTTTTGTTGCAGCATTTTCAAACAAAATTTGCCTATCTCGACTCTCCTTTTACCCTTCTGTCCTCAGTGGCCCCCTGCTTTTCTGCTTAGTAACTTCTAACTTGTAACAAGTTACTCAGTCTCTAAAAGTTCCAGTTTTCCACTCTTTAGAATGGGACCAAGACACCTATCTCAGATTAGCAAGGAGACTCTATTATTTTTATGCAGAAATAGACACGAGGCAAGGCGGCTTCTCTGTAGGCCTTCTTTCTTATCAGGTCTGATGCTGTGTGCTATGCTGCAGTGTTCCTTGAAATTTCATTTCAGGCTGGAAGTGAGATATGTAGACTCGATTGATCAGACCAGTTTTATCAACCCTGTTTAGAAACTGCTGAACTGCTGTGATTCAGGAAAAAGTATACTGTTCTCTGCTTGGTGTATATCAGTTTAAAATCCATCCTTTCACTAATCTTAAATTATAATTCACTCTTGAATCACACCAGCCATCAGCCTTAATACAAGTTAGTTTTTTCATGCTCTGGTATATTTGGCACCAGAACATTGAAATAACCACGGTCACGACTATATGAGGGAAAGAAATGACTGATCGAGATCTGTAACTCATCTCTCTGTAGCATTCTGGGGTAAGTCCATGCTTATACTTTAGAGCATATGCGTCTCTGTAAGAGTCTTCTTTCAGATATTATGAGCACTCAGGTCTGGAGGAGGAAAAACTAATTTGATGTGGTCAGCCAGGTCATTTATTTGAGGTCCAGCTGCACTTCCTGATGGCCACTCTTGTTTTTCCACCTTCAGGGTGGCTTTGCAGTGTGTTACTCTGGGAAAACACTCTGGCAGACACAAGGTCCTGTACTTTCCTGGTCTCATATAGAAGCTGCCTCAGGTGTCACAAGTGCATGCTGAGTAGACATTAGTCTACAATAGCCCAAACACCATTCTGAAACAATGAAATAATTTTCAAGGTCACTTAGTGTACATTTAATCAAGTCTGTTTTCATTTTTGACTGCTTCAGCTACTCAGTGTTATTCAGGAGACAAAGATATTTGCTATAGCAACTGCTGTAGGCAAGCACCGCAGGGCGGGGTGGATTGGAGAGACTATTCTCATTCCACAAAGGAGGTACCCTTGCTTTTATGAAATGATATCTTTGACCTACTTCAGATTAAAAGCAGAATGGAAAGGCACATACACAGCATTATTTAGTATTTATATGCCCTTATTTTAGTGAGATCTGTTTTCCCTTGAAAGACAGCAATAAATATACTACAAATACAAAACTAAAGTGCATCAATGTAATAATCCAATTATACATTCTTCTCTTCTAAGAGTAGAAAACATTATTCATTTTCAGTTTTGAAGGTGCTCAACCTTTCTTTATAGAAAAACATTTCTATAACTTGGTTAGCATGGACATGGTCTCCTCAGTCTTGGCACTGTTAACATTTTGGCCAAAGCATTCTTCAGTGTGGGGCATTTCTGTGCATTTTAGAACATTGAACATCTGGGACTCTGCTCTAGATGTAATTCCCCCCACCCATGTATGCAAATATATTTCAAGCATTTACAAGTTACCTGTAATTGGCAGAACAAGTGAACAAGCAAAACTTGTTGAGAACCTAAGAACACACAGCCTACTTAGAGTAGAAATTCTATTTACATATCCAAATCATTTCTTTACTTCCTTTACTTTGTATGTGGTTGTATTAGTTACTTTTCTGTTGTTCTGACAAAACCCTGTGACCAAGGCAACTAAAGGAAGAAAAGGCTTATTTTGGTTTCTGGTTCCAGAGGGAGAAGATGTCATGTTAGGGAGGCAGTTGGCAACTGAAGTGAGAAGCTGAGAGATCACATCATCAACCCCAAAGAGGGAGCAGAGAGAATGAACTGGAGACTGGGCAAGGCTAGGAATGCTCAAAGTCTGCTGCCAGTGTTATGTTCTTCTAAGAAGAACACAACGCTTTCATGACCTTCTACAAACAGTGCCATCAACTGGGGACCAAGTGTTCAAATCCTTGCTCCTATCAGAGATTTTTCATTCAAAAGACCACATTTTACTCTCCAATCCTCATAGGCTCATGACCATATCATAATGCAAAATGCATTTAATCCCTCTTTAAAAGTCTCCATAGTCTTTTACTGCCTCAACACTGCTCAAAATTCCAAGTCAAAAGACTTTTTTGAAGCCTAAGGCAATTTCTTTTTTTAATTTCTTGAGAATTTTATACAATGTATTCTGATCATATTGAGACCCCCATATCTCCCTTCAGATCCAACCCCCACCTCATTACTCCCTAGCTTCATGTCTTCTACCTCTGACTCTTACAATCTTTCTACCCTGCCGGTACCAGCCGGCTGAGATGAACAGCACCTGAAAGGGGGAGTGAGGTTGAAAGAAAAACAAAAGACAGAGAAAGATCCTTGGGAGGACTGTCAGTAGAGACTGCAGCCCGTTTTATTTCAGCTCAGCCTTCTTACACAGCAGAATATCAGATAGCCACAGTTTGCTTAGCTGAATTAGCTTCAACAGCTCTTTTTTTCCCACCTTTATCTGAGGGTCAAGGAACGGTCAAATACTTGTGGATACAACCATTTAATTATCTTCCCTAAATTATCAATGCATTCCTCCTAACTTGGCAGAACAATTCTGTACTTGTGTGCAAAACACACAAACTTGAGTCAAGGCGAAAGATCATAAAGTAAACAAGCAAGCCTGCCACAGCTCAATGTACATAATGGCTGTGCTTATACTAATAGCTCCCAACACTACCCTCCTCTTTCTAACAATTCCTGAGGCTTGGGAGGTGAGGGGATGATATAGGCTTCCCATTTAGGACTGACTGAACACTAATGCTCTCTCTGTTGACCAGTTGGGTGTCTCTGTGTAAATTACAATCTGCTGTAAGAAGATGTCTCTCTGGTGAGAGCTGAGAGATACAGTAATCAATGAGTATAATAAGTCATTAGGAGTCAGTTTAGTATGATGTCAATTTAGTAGAATTTAGTAGGGTCTCTCCTATGGCCTGTGATCTATCTAGCCAGAAGGTCTTGACCCTGATGATACCACCAGGTATGGGCTCCATCCTGTGAAGTGGACCTGAAATACAATCAGAAAGCAGTTGGTTACTCCTATAACATTCATGTCACTATTGTTCCACTAAGCATATCTTGCCAGGCCAATTGTTATTATTGTGGTTCACAGATGAGTAAGGATGATGATAACTTTTCTCTTCTGGTAGTGTGCATAGCACCTTCCAGCATTAGGAAAGCTGGCTAATAGAGATGAAGTTTAGTGATCAATATCTGCTTGATTTCTCCATGTTTGCTTTATGACTCAGGTGTGTTTTCCTCAGAAGTAGGGTCTTACTGTCAAGTTATGGGGTTTAACCAAGAGCAATAGCAATAGTCAGTATTGCTTGATGTTAATGTCCTAGTCAACAACTCTAAAAGACAGAGCTCATGTCTGTCACTGGGCTTTTTATTTGTTAGTCTGGTAGGGGCACTGTCTTCTCGTTACAAGGAAATACCATTTAAATTATATATATAAACTATAAATATAGGATTCTACAGTAGTAGGTTTCCATATGACTTTTTCAAAAGGCTCAAGGCAATCCCTTACTGTAACCCTCCTGTCTGCACACTTGGCAAATGTCTCACAGTTCTAGAATCTCTAACATCTTGGGGTTTCCATTGTAATGTAGGTTTCACCTTCACAGATTTGCACAATGCTTTTTCAATGCATCTTATATTCTTAGGAAATTCTTGCAGCAACTCTAGTACTGATATGTGTTGCTTGGCCTCAGTTGCTCTCTGAAATTGTGGAGAAAGAATCCATGACCCCCTCACTTTTGTATCTTTGATACCTCTGAAGTCAGTATCATGTGGATCACACTGCCAAGTTCCAGTGCCAGTTAGGCATAGACACTTGCCCCCTTGAATTACATTTGCAACAGCTTTTGTATGCTATTATTTCCCAGGAGCAGAAAACTTCTTAGACCTTTACATTTTCCAAGTTGGAAATTTAGCTATCTGTGTAAGGTCTTGTACTGAGTGTACCTTTACCATTGTTCTAGCACAGGGAAGGAGGCCTCTCCTTGGTGGCACTAATTAAAGCCTCTCTTTCAGCACAGGTCTTGGCTGTAACAGTTCCCCAGTGTTCTATTTCTCTCCAAATTGTACATTTTATATTTCTTTCTCACCCACTTGATCTTTCTTATTATAGACCTGCATCAGAGTTATCAGTAATAACCATGCCTCAGACTCAACATTATGCTGTCTTAAAATTTCTTCAGCCAAAAACTCAGTCCATTGCTTTTAAATTAGCTTCTGGAAAGTTATAAGGACCAGACTAGAAAGCAGCCAGTCTTTACAAAAGTATTGCAGAAATGTCCTTTAGCCAGGCTGCTATTATATCCTTTTTTTCCTCTAAAACCTCTTGAGCTTTATCTCTACAATCTGCATGACTTTCAGCCCAACTACCTCAGGGCTCTTACTAGAACAGCCTGTTATGCTCTGCTCATAACATTCAACTGCTTTTTTTCATCTTAAGTTCCAAAGTCTTCCAAATTCCTCAAGTACAAAAACAAACACGAAACAAAACAAAACCAACATGATCAAGTTCTCCATAGCAACAACCCACTCTCTAGTATCAACTACTATATTAATTACTTTTCTGTTGTTGTGACAAAACACCATGACTAAGGCAACTTAAGGTAAAAAGAGTTAATTTTGGTTTATGGTTGTAAAGGCGGTGTCCATCATGCTGGGGAGGCATGGCAACAGGTAGCTGACTCATGAAACTGAGAGAACACATCTTCAAGAGTCACAAACAGGAAGCAAAGAGAGCCAATGGCAGTTGTGCTGAGGTTGTGAACTCTCAAAGCCTGCCCCTAGTTACATGCTTCCTTCAGGAAAGCTGAACGTCCTAAAAGTTCCATGACCACTCCAACAGCACCACCAGCTGGGGCCCAAGTGCTCAAATACTTGAGCATATGAGGAGCATTTCTCATTGAAACCACCTACCACAGTGGTCTATGCATATATGTGATGTGTATGCACATGTAAAGGCCTGAGGTCCATGTCAGGAGCCATCATCTACAGCTCTCTAACTTAAAGTAAAATATTTATTTATATTTAAAAATAATTTTTATTTATTTGAAAATTTCATACTTGTATACTGTAGCTTGACTGTATTCACTCTTCATTTTCCCCCTCCAAATTACCTGACTCCTCCTAACACATCTCTCTCCCAACATCATGTCTTCTTTTTCTGCTTTTTATTATTATTTTTGGGGAGGATCAGGGTTTTTTCACTCAACCTTGAGCTTGAAATTTTGGCTATACCAGCTCTCCAGCAAACCCCAGGAACTTCCTGACTCCAATCCCCAGCATACTGTTGTTACAGAGGCAGGCTGTTGTACTTGGCTTTTTACATTTTGTTGGCGATCCTAGTTCAGGTCCTCTTGCTTGTGCAGCAAGAACTTTCTCCACTGAGCCATCCCTTCTATCCTCCAAGTCATCCTCTGCCCTCCAGGTTATTTCTTATGCTACAGTTTTGATGGTATTTTACAGATCATTGTCAAATATTTTTTACTACACAGACAAAAGAATTCGTCAGTTGTATATAACATAGAGGCTTTAAATGCATCCATGGATCTTTAGAAGCTCAATGGTAGCCTTAAGGGGATTTTGAACCCCACATAATTATTTCTTTATCTATGGACACTTATATTTTTGACAAAAGCATGTTTTTCTTTTCCTTTTCTCTGTGTAGGTATATAATGCATGCTTGAGCTTACACTTGCCTGTGTGAGGGTGGAGAAAGTCAGGTGTCTTCCTCTATCGCTCTCCACCTTGTTTTAGGAATAGAGTATCTTATTGTACCCAGAGCTTGCTTGAGGATAGTCTGAATGGCCACTGTACTCCTATGACCTGTATGCCTCCACATCCCTCCATCTGGAATTATAGATGCATTGCTTTTTAAAACATATTTTATTTATTACTTTTATTTTATATGTAGGAGTGTATTGCCTACGTGTATGTAAGTGCACAGTGTCGTGCAATGCTTGCAAAGGTCAGAAGAGGGCACTGAATTGCCCTGGAACTGGAGTTAAGAACAGTTGTTGGCTGCCTCGTGGGTACTGGGAATCAAATCCAAGTACTCTGCAATAGTATCCACTACTCTTAACCACTGAGCCACCTCTCCAATCCCTTGTGATTGCTAGGATCCAAACTCAGGTCCTCAAGTTTGGACAGCAAACACTGTATCCACTGAGCCATCTCCTCAGCCCCTCGTTGATGTTGTCACTGTAGTCATTCTGACATACCATGCAGATAGACGTGTGGTGCTGGGTCCCCCAGAATGGAAGGTGAAGAGAGTTGAACAGTATCACAGAAAAGCACAAAGGAGAATACAGCCTATAACTGTCATTCAGTGCTTTTGTCATTTACCCCAGGGCCTGGTACAGTACTCCACACTTGGTAGGAATTCCGTAAGTCTCTGGTAAATGAAAGAATAGACGTTTTACTTTGCATAGTAACATTCAGTATATCACATGGTTTCCTAAAACTCTTTCAGTTATAAGCATGCAACTGACAGAAAGAATTGTTACCTTATCTATTTGCTCTAAGATACCAGTGATGCTGAATCATCACAAAAGACTAAGTCTTATTGCTTCCTCAAGGACAAAAGTGCACTAACGTACGCTAAAAAATTATCAATAAGAAGGTTCACAACCGAGGGTCATGGCACTTAAAAGCCAAACATCTCTTAGCACCAGAAACAAAGTTAAAAGGACAGCTTCATTTCCTAAACTTTCTGCACAGTTGCAGTTTTATTGTCATTAAATACTAATTTCCCTACTTAGTCTTTCATGGAGTCACATTTTTCTTTTGGAGATGAATCTTGCACTCCCAAAGAGATGAGGCAATGCTGAATTCACAGAGTGCCTGTGAAGGAAGTTGGAGCAGTCTGCAGGAATGCTCCCTGGTGGCAGCATCCGTCTAGGGTCAAGGTCAAATGTGGAAAGTGATTCTTTCCTGAAGGAAGGCATCAGTTTGGCTTTTGTTAATTTGTGCTTCCCACTGAGTCCCTGACCCACAGTTTGGAATTGGGGTGAAGGTTGGACTAGAGGGATCACAGCAGTCATGTAATGGAGGGTTCTTAGGTCCAGGTGTGCAGGTGGAAAATCTTATAGCCATAAGACCTCACTCTTGCTCTAAAGATGGAGGCTTCTGATTCCTGATGTACCCTAAGAATCCATTATATATTCAGACTAGGGTGAAGACTTAACTGCCCTAAGTACCATCTTTCTTTGTTCATTTGAAAAACAGGTAGTGGTTCAATTAAGATATTAAGTAGTTTTTTATTAGATATATTTATGTCACTAAAAGCCTCAACTCTGTGTATCACTAGGGTGATTTTTTTCATATAATTTAGGCATTCAGAGCAGACCAGTAGCAATTCTAGAAAATTTTAATGGCCCAAACAATTAATGTAGATGTGCAGTGTGCATGGAACAAGCTCACTGGGTAAGTACACATTGCTACTTCTCTTCCTGCTCTCCTGAACCTGCAGCATGGAGGCTTTTAACAGATGTCAAATGGTGGTGGGAAATGTTTTTGATGACATGATTCAGTAGGGAGAATTATATTGCTTATTAGGTGATAGTAAGAAGGAAAATAACCTTTTTTGCTGTGCTGACTGGCACACACTCACACTGTGATCACTTAAGTCTGCTCTCTGTTACGCAGAAATACCAAGTTGTCATGCAAATATTGACTGAAGAATTTTTCAAGGGTGAACATAGACAAGGAAAAAAGGAGAAAGATTATGACAGATTAGGTTTATTATGACAGGCTTTATTGTTTTCAAAATCAAATTGGTTTCTTGAAGCTGAGAGAAGCCAAAGCAAGCGCAGAGGAAAGAGAAGGAAGAGTGGGCAGTGTGTGGGGAGCAGCAGTGCTCCTGGTCATGTCACAGACACTCCCAAATGAGTGCTTGAGATTAAATTATCTCATCATTTTCCTGAGGATCGAGGTGATAAGTAATGGAAAAAGAAACCAAACTCACACTCGGGCTCTGCACATTCAACCTGCTATCTAATCCAGTGACGTCTGTGAGGCTGCCAGGTCTAATTACAGATTGGGAGGCTCCCTCATGTATGCTGTCCTCACTGTCAGGTAACAGTAGGCTTGGTGCTTCTGGTTTTGAATACAGCTTTCAAAACCACTCATGCCATTTTTATTACGTATGTATCCAGATAAAGAATTTTATTTGATAAACAAGGGCACCTATTTTTATACCTAGACACATTTCCCCTTCTTTTGAATTACTGATATGAAAAAGTCTCAAATCCTCTGTTCCAAGTGGAGTGTATGTTCTCTGATCAGCAAGGTCTGGGCTGATGTCTCTATGGTTGTTTTCTGACTGAACTTTTTCAACAGCATTCGGTGCCAGTTCTGTGTGTGTGAGAGAGCCATCCTCAGATATTACCTTAGGAACATTGTGATGAGTATATTAAGTGTACTTGTTTGTAAAATCTGATGCCGTTTCTCATTTCCAAGTATATATGACTCCACTTGTGGTTTTGGCCCTGGGTATATTCAGTCATATGCCAAGATACTGGACTATCCCAGGCAGAGTGGGTCACAGAGTCTCTTTGCTCAGAGGCTGTTAATTCTGTTTGTTATATTGAGGTTATGTACATGTACCTATCTATATCTTTACATGTAATGAAGTCATTTTTTAAATATTTGGACCCTATTCCTTACCTCCAATTTCTTCTCTATCCCTTCCCCTACTTTTCTCTTATAATTTCATTCTCATTCTCTCTCTCTCTCTCTCTCTCTCTCTCTCTCTCTCTCTCTCTCTCCCTCCCTCCCTCCCTCCCTCTGTCTTTTTCTTGACTCTTTTGTTGTTTTAGATTTTTGTGTATTCTGGATATTAATCCTCTGTCAGATGTGTAGCTGGTGAAGATTGTCTCTTACTTTCTGGACTTCCTCTTCATTTTATTGATTATTTCCTTTCCTTTGTACAGAAGCTTTTTAGTTTAATGAGATTCCACTTGTCAATTGTTGACTTTAGTGCCTGAGATACTGCTGTTCAATTTATAAAGTCCTTTCCTGCACCTATATCTTGTAGGGTATCATCTGTGTTTCTTTTTTTTTTCCTAATAATTTCAGTGTTAGGTATGACGTTGAGGTCTTTGATCCATTTGAAGATGACTTTTGTGTAGGGTGAAAGATAAGGGTTTAATTTCATTCTCTATAGCTGGAGATCCAGTTTCGGCAGCACTGTTACATTGATCTTTGTGTCTGTTTCTGTGCCAGTACCATGCTATTTTTATGACTGTAGCACTATAATATTGTTTGAGATCTGGTATCATTATCTCTACAAAATTGCTCTTTGTGGCCTGGACTGATTTGGCTACACAGGGTCTTTTGTGATTCCATATGAATTTCAAGAGTTTTTTAATTCTGTGAAGAATATTATGAAGGTTTTGATTGGGATAGCATTGAATCTATAAATTACTTTTGGTAGGATGGTCATTTTCATAATATTAATTCTATCAATCCATGAGCATGGGAGGTCTTTTCACTTCCTGGTGCCTTTGTCAATTTCTGTCAAGACTAAGAATTTTCATTGTAGATATCGTTCATGTTATTGTTTAGGTTTATTCCTAGGCTTTTTACTTTTTGAGGCTATTCAAAGTGGAAATGTTCCCATGAACTCTCTGTGATTGCTTGCTATTGGTATACAGAAAGGGCATTGATTTTTGTAAATTGGTTTTGTACCTGCCACTTTGCTGAAAGTGTTGATCATTTCTAGAAGTTTTCTAGTAGAATTACTGGGATATGTTATGCATAATATCATATCATTTGAACATAGGGATAATTTGAATCCTTCTTTCCTAAATACTACTCCTTTAATTTCTTTCTCTTGTCTTATAGCTCTAGCTAGAGTTTCAAGTACTATATTGAAAAGGAGTGGGGATTGTGGATAGTCTTGTCTGATTCTTGATTTTAGTGGGAATGATTCCAGATTTTTCTTTATTTCTCTTATTTTCTCAATGATTTGGCTGTGGATATATATATATATATATATAATATTAATATATGTTTAAATCTTGAGGTATGTTTCCTCCAGTTCAACTCCATCTAGGACTTTTATCATGAATAAATATTGGGTTTTGTCAAAGAATTTTTTTCATCTATGAGATGATAATGTGATTATTGTCTTTAAGTTAATTTATATGATTTCTTACATTTATTGACTTACATATATTGAACCATCCTTATATCTCTGGAATTAAGCCATCTTGATCATGATGGATGATCTTTTTGGTGAGTGTCTATATGCAGGTTCATGCTGAGAATTCTTGCATCTGTGTTCATTAGGGATTTTTTTGTTGTGATTGTGTCTTTACCTGGTTTTGCTATTAGAGTAATAGCGGGATCATAGAAAGAATGTGGGAGTTCTTCCTCTGTTTCTGTCTTTTTGAATAAGTAGTATTGATTATAGATCTTTCCTGAAGGTCTGGTAAAATTCTACTGTGAATTCTTCTGGACTATTTTTTTAATTGGGAAGCTTTGTACTACTTTTTAAATTTCTTTATCCATTTTGGGTCAGCTTAAATTGTTGATCTCTTCTTGGTTTAATTCATCCATTTCTTTTAGATTTTCAAATTTAATAGAGGATAGGTTTTTAAAGTATTCTCTTACAGTGTTACAGTGTTCTTGATCTTTTTGGTATCTTTTGTTATGTTTTCCCTTTTGTTTCATGTTTTGTTGATTTGGTTTGCTCTTTTTATTTTTGGTTAACTTGGCTAAGTTTCTATCTTGTTTATCTTTTCAAAGAATCAGCTCTTAGATTAATCAATTGTGTTGTTTTGTTTGGTCTATTTCACTGATTCCTGATCTGATGTTTATTATTTCTTCTCATCTCTTAAGTTTGGGTTTGGTTTGTTCTTGCCTTTCCAATTTCTTGACTTATACTATTAAGTCATTTTTTGTGGTTTTCTGATTTTTTTAAATGTAGACACTTAGAGCTATAAATTGCTCTCTTAGGGCTGCTTTTACTGTGTCCCAGAGGTTTTGTAATTTTGTATTGTCATTTTCATTCTGTTACAGGAATACTTTTATTTTTTTCTTGATTTCTTCTTTGACCCATTCATCATTTTTTTTTGAATTGTAGACACTTAGAGCTATAAATTGCCCTCTAGGATTGCTTTTACTCTGTTTCCCAGAGGTTTTGTAATTTTGTGTTGTCATTTTCATTCAGTTACAGGAATACTTTTATTTTTTTTCTTGATTTCTTCTTTGACCCTTTTCATCATTCAGGAGTGTATTGTTTAATCCCCATGAGTTAATGTGATTACTAGACCTTCCTTTGCTATTGAATTTGTTTCATTGTGTTGTTGTCTGATATAATACATGGAATTAGTTCTGTTTTTTGTTTTCTTTGTTGAGGTTTCTTTGTGTTCCAGTACATGTTCTATTTTAGAGAAACTTCCATGGTCTGCTGAATGGGATGTATATTTTTTGGTGCATGAGTAGAATGTTCTGTAGATGTCTATTAGATTCATTCGATGAATGACATAATTTAATTCAGATGTTTCTCTGTTTATTCCTTTTCAGATGACTTATCTGTTTGAGAAAATTGGGTATTAAATCACTTACTATTATTGAGTTGTGGTTATTCTGTGTCTTGAAGTCCAGTAGTAATGTTTTTTAATGAAATTGGGTGCACCAGAGTTTGGTGCATATATGTTCATAATTATTATGTCTTCTTGGTAGATTGTTTCCTTGATTAGAATGTAGCGACCTTCTTTATCTCTTCTGATTAATTTTAATTGAAGTCTGTTTTGTGAGCTATTAGAATAGTAACTGCCATTTGTTCCTTAGTGCCATTTGCTTGGAATAGTTTTTTCTATCCTTTCACTATAAGGTAGTGCCTATCCTTGGAAGCGAGATGAGTTTCTTGTAGACAAAAAATAGGTAGTTTTTTTTATTGATTCATTTAACTATCCTGCATCTTTTGACAGGATTGCTGAGGCAATTGACATTTAGAGTTATTATTGAAAGATGTGTATTGGTTACTATTATTTTATTTTCTGTTTGTGTTCTTAATCTTATTTTGTATTTCTGTACTTTATATTATCATTTGTTTTCTTTCTGTAATCTCTTGAGTATGGTCATTTCTTTCTTCAGTCCTTTGTACTACTTTGAGTACTCTCTGTAGGACTGGTTTGGTGGACATGAATTCTTTCAGCCTAATTGTATCATGGAAGATTTTTCTTTTCCCTTTGACTGAGACAGACAGCTTTGCTGGGTAAAGAATTCTGATTGAGCATTTGTGGTGTTTATAACTCAGAATGCCTTGTTCCAGGCACTTTTGGCTTTTTTAGTTTGCATTGTAAAGTCGGTTTTAATTCTGATTTGATTTCCTTTACGAGTAACTTGTGTTTATCTTGCAACTTTGAGTACCCTTTCTCTGTTCTGTACAAGTAGTGTTTTTATTAAGATATTTCATGGGAAGTTTCTGTTCTAGTTCTATTTAATTGGTTTTCTGTGTGCTTCTTGTATCTGTATAGATATGTGTTTCCTTAATTTAGGGATATTTTCTTCTATAATCCAGTTGAAGATCTTCTCAATGGCATTAACTTGAGATTCTCCTTCCTCTATGCCTATGATGCCTAGATTTGCTCTTTTCATGGTATCCCACATTTCCTGCATATTCCATTTCTGTGTTTATTCTTTGTATAATTTCAGTTCTTTTAATTCTTTGAAGACTTGTGGTGCAATTCTTAAACTTTGTCATTCAGTCTTGATATTCTGTTTTCCAATTCATTCATTTTGCTTATGAGACTTTCTCTTGTCTTTTCAAATTTACTTATTGAGTTTTTCAATTCCACCTTCATTTTGGCTTGAGTTTTCTTCTATGTTTCTATCTCTTTTGTGATTTCACTTTTTACATGCTGATTGTCTTTGTCATTCATTCATATTTATATTTGTTTCCTTGGGCCTCAGTCAGTAATTTATTCTATCCTATTGGTGTTCTTTGAGTTGTCTGCCTTTGTATTCTTCAAAGATGTTGAGTTCTCTGATCATTCTTCTGATTTTTCTCTTAGTTTCTGTGTCCTGGGGCTCCTTGTGGTAGTTCTCACTGTAGGACTGGTGCATTTTGGTGAAGAACTAGTATCTTTTTTTTTTTTGCTATTATTTGTGTTTTTGTTGTTATTTGATCTGGGTATGTGGATTTATTTTGTTGGTGGTGTGTGTCTGCCATGAAATTCTAGCTTGACTTTGTTTAATTGAAGTTTGATTTTGTTTATACTGTTGATGTAGCTTGGTTGATTGGGTATGAATAATTAGTTGGTCTGTGCTTCAGGTTCTCACATTTGATTTTTATTGGATGGACAGGATAGTTCCAAGTTGACTAGCCAAATCTCTCCAGTTCAGTTTTAAGAGTGTGGAGATCCAGTTGCTGGATTCTGGCAGGCTAGTCCAGAGTTCTCATGTGGGAAGGAGGAATAGGACACCAAATGGGGCTGGGGGTAGCTTGGAGTGGTCTAACTAGCTAAGCATAGTAGATGTGAGCCCTTGAGCAGGGTGAATGTAGCTGGTACAGGTGCAGTAGAATCAAGATGAAGTGGGCAGCGAGCAGGCTTAGTAGGTGTCAAGAGGGGTGAGCAGGAGGGGGCCTAGGCCCATGGTGAAGGTTGAGACAGCATGGGGAGCTAAGCAGAGTAGATGTGAGCCCCAGAGCAGGGAGCCTCTATCTGTATTTCACAACCATTGAATACATTTAATGTTTCTTGTATGAGCATGGGTGTGGGATCATCCACAGAGCACAGGTAAGCTTTCAGGGTTCACATTCCTGAAGAAAACTGACTGTTGCTCTCTCATGAGGCATCAGCTACCAATAGCTCCTCAGATAAGGGTAGGGCTTTTAAAGTTCCCTCAAATTATTCCATAAAATAGGAAATAAAGGAACATTTTTATGAGGCCAGTATTACCTTGATGTAAAACCAGACAAAGATCCAACAAAAAGAAAATTATAGGCCAATCTCTCTGATGAACATAGGGACAAAAATTCTCAATAAAACACCTATAAACCAAATGCAGGAACACATAAAAAAGATTATCCATTGTGATCAACTCAGCATCAACTTAGAGATGCAAGGACAATTTGACATATGTAAATAAAAAATGTAATCCACCATATAAACAGACTGCAGGACAAAAACTACATCATCATCTCATTAGATGCAGAAAAGTCCTTTGACAAAATACAACATCCCTTTATGATAAAAGTCCTGGAGACTCAAGAGATACAGAGGTCATGTAATAAGGGCAATAACAACAAGCCAACAGTTAGGATAATGCTAAATGGAGGAAATCTTGATGCTTTTTTACTAAAATCAGGAACAAGGCAAAGATGTCCACTCTGTCCATTTCTAATCAACATAGTGTTTGAAATCTTTGCTAGAGCAACAACACAAGAGGAGGCAAAGGGGATACAAATAGGAAAGAAGTTTAAAAGGTATAGAATATCATTTCTCTCTGTTTCTCCGGATGCTAGGGTCTGAATCATCAATATGCACTCAATAAATATTTGCTCAGTTTGCTATCTTTAATTTCATAGACATTAACCTCTGTGTTAATATTTAGGCTTATCATAAGGAATCTGAAACTATTTCTACATTATTTCTGATGGTCTAAATTTGCTCAAATATATTTGTATATTTCTGAAAAGATGCCATTGATTACACACATTAAAGGAAAATAATATGTATCAAACCAGCAAATTAGAAAATACACATACTTTTAAATGGATGGGTGACCCACACAATGCCCTATCTCCACAGGGGTATGATGAAGAGTTTTTAGATGATGACGGCTCACACTATCAAAATAAGAAGCTGTGTAATACATGATAAGAGGTACAGAATTGGGGGTTCAAAGTTATTTGTTTAAAATTTTTCCACCAATCAGAATTTTAGTATTGGGGAACTCAGATTTACTACTGTCACTTTTCTTTGTGGAAGCCAGGAGAGGCACACAAGCACACTGTTTTAAGAAGGGGCAACTCAGATGAGCATATTTGACAAGAGCTGAAGGTAGTGAGAGTAGGAATAAGGAGGAAGTGTTGATGGTGGAGGTGGCTCTGAGTTTCCTTATGTTCTGACATATGAAAGCCATCCTGGCAACGATGGGGCCTCTCCCAGATACCCTGCACTCACAGTGCACTCTGTCCGGAGCAGCTCCCATTGGCATTCTGGACATTTGACTTTCCCCTTCCATGCTTCATTCGGCAATGGCTGACATGGAATTTTTCTCATATGTGCTTTTTTATTTTTAATTTCAAATTCTTAAATTTTGAGTTTTTTTAAAGCTGGTGTCTGTTTACTTCTTTGTGAATGTGCCAAAAGAAGAAGTGAGAAAAGTAGACGTATAGATATATATGTTAAAATGAGTCTGATGCATGAAGTTAAAATGCCCAGAGAAATGGCTGTTACTCAGACACTGCCATTTTGAATGTGGATAATCAGAGCACCTTTAACACTTTATTGGCCTGAGGTACCATTCTTCTCTTCCCCCCTGTGGTGGATGAATATGAGAACACATGTTTCCAACTTAACAACATTGGACACTTTGGCATTTATTAATTTCCTTTAGCTTCCTAGGTGGCTGGCATTTTACTTTCATATGCTGCATTAATAAATGTGGTTAAATTTATTTATGCTGTCTATGTAGTCTTATAGAGGTTCCTCATATTCTCTTGACTATTTTCAAAAATTATTTTGAGTTTTGGCATTTGCAGTTTGCTTGTTCTTTGGTTTCTTTTTAGAGAAGTGTACAAATCATACCACAGGACTACTTCACAAGAAGCAATAAAACCACATTCTAGTCGAACTTTTAGAAATTATTTGAAGGATCCCTTTGCTAGTTTCTATATGGACAATGCCTTGCGTATGTCAAACAGGACTCCAATTCAAAAAATTAAAGATTCATTTTCACACCTGTGTAAAACGGGTGTGAACTAATGCAGTGCTTTCTGGGTGCCATTTTCAAGACTAATACTGATCAGTGATTAACTTTTTATGAACCCACAGGGAAACAAAAGAAAAACAAGAATAAAGTAGTTTTTCTCAAAGTACATTTAATAAAGTATTATTAGTTAAATTTGAATACCTGTTCTGAATCTATAGTCAAAGTTGTTTTTCTTTTTAAATTACATTCATTGATTTTTATGAATGATAGAGACAGTACATGGTTATTATGCTTATAATGATAATGACTTAGTTTTTTGATTAGGAAGTAGATGAACATGGCTGAACCTGATAAAACAGCATTCCCTCTCATGCCTGTCTTCCACTGTGAATCTTCTTTCTAGGTACACACATCCAAAGCAGCCATTATTAGTAGTGCCAGTTTAGAGGTTGGTTGTGTATTTATAAACAGAGATTTCCTTCACATCCCCCTTCCTCAAAAAACCATAATATGCTACATATACAGTCCTGCTCAATGCTTTTTTATCAGCTTTTATTTTGAAATAATTATCGATGCCTGCATAAGACCTGTACATGCACAATTGATCAAGCCAGTCAATATTCCAACATGGCTCACAAGACCCACCCCTAGCTAAAGAGCTATTGGCAGTTGATGGCTGTTAGGGGAAGGAAAGCCAGTTTTCTCCAGGGGTTTGGATCCCAGTAGGCTTCCCATGGTGCAGCAGATATGCATAGGGACAGCGCTGATTGGGCTCCCTCAGTATTAAGAAAAAAGAGAGGAGCATGAAGTTGAGAGGAGGATGTGTCACAGAGGTCTGGGCAGAGTTAGGAGATTGGCAGTGGATATGATCAAATAAATTTTATACATGTATGAAATCCTCAGAGATGAAGTAAAAAGTCCATCTATCCTTTTTACCGAATTGGGTGCGTTTTTATAAGTAATCAGCTGTGTCTGCTTGCAGAGTGGTTTCTGTTTTCCCACTCTGTTGTACTGATTCCTGTGCCCATCCTTATGCCAACATCACACTGCATGAGTTCCACAGATACACAGAAAGTCTTCTCAGTGCCAGAGCAGGCTTTCACACTTGTTCTCCATGAAGAATTTTAGCTATTTTCTGCTTGATGTGGTGCAGTCCATTAATCCCTGTACTTGAGAGGCAGAAGCAGGTAGATCTCTATGAGATCTAGATCAGTATGGCATATATAGGCCAGGGGGGCTACAGGGAGACCCTGATGCAAAAAATGATTTAAATTAATTTAATTTAATTTTATTTGTAGGAGTGTTTTCCTTGCATGTGTAAAAATGCACCATGAGTGTGCAGTGCCTGTGGAGGCCAGGAGAGGGCATAGGATTCCCCTGGAACTGGAGTTATAGATGGTTGCTGGTTGCCATGTAGGTGCTAGAACCGAACTCAGGTTCTCTACATGAGTGGCCAAGGCTCGTAACTGCCGAGCCATCTTTCCAGCCCTTAACTTAGATATTTTAGTTATTATCATCAGCAGCTTAGAATTTCTGTTTGTGTGCATATTTATTATTATTATTTATTCTTATTATTACTATCTCTGTGTATGTGTGTATGTATGCATGTGGAGATCAGGAGGACAAGTTTCAGAAATTAATTCTTTTTCCACTATGGACTCTGGGGATCAAGCTCAGGTGACCAAACTTGCCCAGCATCAACTTTCCCACTGAGCTGTCTTGCTGGCCCTCAGTAGATATCTGTTACATTAATAACTAAGTATTTTATTTTATTTGGAATGAGTTTTATATAAGGTAGCCTTCCCTCTTAATAATTTTCTTCATAAATTGAAGAGCTTATAAACATATCATAGTTTGTTTTTACAGCTCCACAGAGTAGAGTATGGGTGTCATATTTTAATTATTTGGGCTATTTCTTCTTTTTTTCATTTATTTATTTATTTTTATGGGACTTTTGGCTACTCTAACATTCCCCCCTCTGAAGAGGTAACCCTAAAATATTTTAAGGATTAGATAAAAGCTCCCAAATACTTTTGAGGTATTTGGCCTTCGAAACAGAGTATGTTGCTAACAGGCCCAAGGACATTGTGAAGAAACTGGCTATTTTTCTTTGGGGTCTTTTTACCCTAACTGCCTAGCCAATTCCTATGTCCTATTCTTATCACACCATCCTCTGAAGGGATTACCCAAATTGTCAATAGAGTATAGGGACTCAGATGACTCTGGCATCTTTCATGCTGAACAGGGACACAGGGTGAGGCAAATGGAGTACCCCTTCAGTGGGTCTAAAAGACCCCCAAATTGTATAACTCTTATCTCTAGGGGGAAAAGCAAGTCCTTGAATCATGACTAGGAGATGTGAAGAAGAAATAAAAGCAAGAGTAATTAGCATTACAAGTTCTAGACAGGGAACTAGTAAAAAGCCAGAACAGGGCAATTTTCAAATGTCCATTTGAGAGTCCACTGGAATTTCTGGACAAGGGCTTCTAAAAGCATCCCTCTATTGGGTTCCTCCCCATTTTTCTTTTATCTTCCGAGGATGGACTCTAGAGTGATAGACTCAGGATTTCCTTTCAGGTATTTTGATAGCTGTTGGAGTGGTTAGAATCAGTGTCAGTTCTCTCTCAAAGGCTTCTAGATTGGGGGAGAAAACAAATTTATTCATCATTTTAGAACAATAGCTGGTTGTCTCCCTTAGCTACAGGTGGGCACTACAGAATTTCAGACCAAGATTTAAAGTCTTACATCTGAGCAGCACTTTCTGGTTAGGAAAAAAAATCATCAATGAGAAATAGTTGTCTAAATAACTGTTGGGGAACCCTGCTGTTAGGGTTGCAGATCTCCATGTCCGGATAGCCCTGAGGGGCTCGGTGCCAAATGGAAGAGCTCCCCTTTTCAGCAGGGGGCCTCCTGCTCTCTTCCTGGCTCACCTTGAAGTGCCACCAAACACAGATGCCTTATTTGAAACATGACCTTTGGCATAGTTACCTGGAGTAAAAACTACTCCCAGGTTTTTTCTATATGATAATCAGGAATTGTCTGATAGTTTGGAAGATAGGAGCCCACTGCCACATGTAAATAAAACATACTATGAGCACCTATCAACTGAAGCTTTTGCTACTGCCTCCACACTATAAATTCTCTAGTTTTTCCACTAATAAATGGAGCTGTTTTCACTGTGCCTTGAGCTGTTTTCAATGTGTCTGGAGCTGTATCACTGCTGTTTCACTGCGCCTGTGACCAGTTTCCCTGGAAGGGCTGTCTTCTGTCAGCACCCACTGGCCATCCTGACCCCGTTTGCCACTTCTGCTCTCCCTGCCCTCGTGGGCCAGTGGCCAATGACCCACGAAGAAAGGGAGAGCCCCCCGCAGCTGGCCCCCAGAGCCTCCCACAGCTGGTGCCCAACGTGGGGCTCCTGGAACGCACAGAGTTCGTGAGTATCCCTCCCATCAGGAGGACATCGGCAATCTTTCTCTCCTATCAGGAGTATCCCTCCCATCAGGAGGAAAAAGGCAGCTTTGCCTTTAAGCCATCCTCACCTTTGCGAATCAGCAATCTCTCTCCTATCACCTCCCACCAGGAGGGTAAAGGCAGCTTTGCCTCCAAGCCACCCCACCCTTGGGGACTGGCAGTCTCTCCTTTCTGTCTTCTGTCAGCACCCACTGGCCATCCTGACCCCGTTTGCCACTTCTGCTCTCCATGCCCTCGTGGGCCAGTGGCCAATGACCCACGAAGAAAGGGAGAGCCCCCCACAGCTGGCCCCCAGAGCCTCCCGCAGCTGGTGCCCAACGTGGGGCTCCTGGAACGCACAGAGTTCGTGAGTATCCCTCCCATCAGGAGGAAAAAGGCAGCTTTGCCTTTAAGCCATCCTCACCTTTGCGAATCAGCAATCTCTCTCCTATCACCTCCCACCAGGAGGGTAAAGGCAGCTTTGCCTCCAAGCCACCCCACCCTTGGGGACTGGCAGTCTCTCCTTTTTCCACCTTTTATTTTAGATCTGAGTCTTTGCATGGGACCGTTAAAGACAAAGAAGCAACTGAGGCTTTCTGGTCAAGGCTACTCCTTGATGTTAGCTGAAGGCTCTGAGTCCTCTTAACGGACCCCGACTGCCTGCATGGGTGTAGACAAAGACCTCCTATCTATACATCTTTCTAATACAAAAAAAAATTGGTAACGCAACGGCCAGTTAAATGCTCTTAGAGTGGCCGCCGATCTCTTAAACTTGCGGGAAGGCTTTCTCTGTGGACCTGAGATTTTGATCCCAGGCATGTTCCCTTAGAAATCAGCATTTCACCCCACTTTCCTTTTCTATCTTAACACCACTAGAAACAAAAATCCCCAAAGTTTCTAAGGGATCTTCATATAAGCCTTAAAGTCAACTTCTAAAATAAACTTCCCTAATCTGTTTTGTTATCTTGCCCCTGGGGTATTCAAGCCGAAGCTAAAACCGGTTAGGTGACAATTTAAATTAACTAGCCCCTGTGGAGCACTTAAAAATTCAAGGTGAGCCAGGAAGAGAGCAGGAGGCCCCTTGCTGAAAAGGGGAGCTCTTCTATTTGGCGCCGAGCCCCTCAGGGCTATCCGGACATGGAAATCTGCAACCCTAAAGGCAGGGTTCCCCAACAAATAACTATATGACTTTAAGCCTAATGTCTCGAAAGTGCTGAGAAATGTAATCCTTTGAACTCTTAAAGAAATATACTGATGACTTTACTCTTTGGTTATACTTTCCTTTTGGGTGTCTAAGACCATACAGTTGGCTCAAATAAATCAATTTATTTTTACACTTAAGATCATTTGAGGATCTGCTCCTCAGGGGTCACATAGGCTTGGGAGCAGCCACTGGCTCCTTTCTTTTACCAGTTCCATCTATGTGAAGATAAGCCAAAGATCCTACTGGACCATGTCTGGCTTCACTTGGAAGCATGAATGAGATGTTTCCTCTGCATTGACCCTCCTCTTTGTAGACTGGACACTAGTTCAAGTCCATCTCCTGGGGTCTCCATGTCCTCTCTGAACAAAAGGATATGTGACTCACCACAGTTACAGGACATTTTGGGAGGTGTTCCATAGTCCCCTGGAACTAAGTCAGCCTTGGATGGCAAGGAGAAAAACTGTCCTTTAAGTGCCACTGACCACATTAGTATAGGCCTCAAATCATGGCTGTTAAACAGCCAATAAGTTTAGTTACACCAGCCTGGTTCTTTTAATTCTCATGTGCTATGTGACTAAGGGTTGGGTAAAAAAAAAATATTTTCAGATAATTCTTGACTAGATATATATTTTGTTCCTTAAACTAGTTGACTAAACTATGACCATAGAAAATTTAGGGTTATGAGCATATTTTTTTATTTAATAACTATATGATTAGAAAAAGCATTTCATTACAGCTTTAACATATTTAGTAACACACTCCAGGGCAAGAGCACATCTCTTTTACAAGTGGCTGTAAGTTTCTAGGTACACAATTGAATTAATACAGTTATACAATATTGAACTCAGTATAAGCACTGTAAGACATAAAATTGAATGAATTTTTAACCTTTAAAAAAGATCCCCATTTCATTTTAGAATATATTGCTCATTGCAGAAAGACTCATTGTTTTGCTACTAACAGTGAGATGTTGGTGCATGCATCTCTAATCTGTATATATCTGATTATTACTAGTTATAATTGGTTGCACTTGTATACTTGGCACCGGTGTATGTCTTTAAGTCATCAGGTAGATTTCAATGGTAATGTTTATCACATACACTAATTAACATGACATAAATTTCCATGTTTCCTCCTCATATATTACACATTCTTTTAAATTTGTTGATGTTTTTGTGTGTGTATATATCACAGAGAACATCCCAAACTATCTTATTCAACCGTACACCCACTTCCCAGATGGCACCCTCCCATAGCATCCATCCCCCTACTAGACCCATTATACTCTGATATCCCTGCTACTGTCTGCTCTGTTGTTGGCAACCCCAGCCATTCCCCACTACTTGACCATCTGGAGAATCTAGTCAGCCTATCTAGAGGTCTTTGTTTTAGGAAGGTCAGCTGTTCCTCATCTAGCAGCAATCAGTTGTCAATATTCCTTTGCACCCTCCCATAGCATCCATCCCCCTACTAGACCCATTATACTCTGATATCCCTGCTACTGTCTGCTCTGTTGTTGGCAACCCCAGCCATTCCCCACTACTTGACCATCTGGAGAATCTAGTCAGCCTATCTAGAGGTCTTTGTTTTAGGAAGGTCAGCTGTTCCTCATCTAGCAGCAATCAGTTGTCAATATTCCTTTATATAAGATTGGGGTCTGCTGTTCACTTTCCCAGTTCTATGCTGGGTTACTATCTGGGAGTCCCTTTGGCCACCCTGGCCAACAACTCAAAAGAAGGTATCTCCTATGTGGCATTGTTGCTTGTTATATAACCTTTAGCTATACATATGGACACTTAAAAAATTATATTGCCCCCTTTTAATCTTTGGTTATACTTTCCTTTTGGGTGTTTAAGGCCATACAGTTGGCCCAGATAAACCAGTTTATTTCTACTCTTAATGTCGTTTGAGGATCTGTTCCTCAGGAGTCACATGGGCTTGGGAGGATCCCCTGGCTCCTTTCTTTTACCAGTTCCATCTATGTGAAGATAAGTCAAAGGTCCTACTCAACCATGGCTGGCTTCACTTGGAAGCATGGAGGTAATGTTTCCGCTGTCTTGACCCTCCTCTTTGTAGACTGGACACTGGTTCAAGTCCCTCTTGTGGGGTCTCCTCAGCCTCCTTGATCAAGAGGACAGGTGACCCACCACAATTACGGGACATTTTGAGAGATGCTCATAATCCACTGTAACTAGTCAACCTAGGAGGGCAAGGAGCAGAAAGTGTCCTTTATGTCCTTCTGACCAAATTATTAATAGGCCTCAAAGTATGACTGTTGAATATCCAAGAAGGTTAGTTCCACCAGTCTGGTACCTTTAATTACTGGGTGTCATGTAGATAAATCTTGGGCAAAGACCAATTGTTCTCATATAAACTTTACCTAGACATATATTTCTTGATCTGGTGTGTATAATTTGTCAGTAGGTTGTTGGACTAATATGGTTCCCTCTGGTTTTCATAATTACCTAGGCATTATTTATCTCTTGCATTATCTCACCCCTCCATCATGTTTTCCCCACTTAAGTTGCCCCCATTTCCTCCCTTTATCCCTTATTAGTACCCTTCTCGCATGGTCGTACCTCTCTTGAGCTCCTTCTTTCCCTTTATCCCCTAGGTTCCATGTATACCCTTCCCTCCCCCTCCCTTAAACTAACCAAAATTTTATCCATATCTCACTTATTAAGGCTTGTTTCCTACTGTTCTTCTCTTTCAGGGTCTTTCTTTTCCTTTACCTCCCTGGTTCCTTTCCATTATCCTGGTTCCTGTAGTTATGTCTGGATACATACTCACTTACCAGGGTTTGGTTCTAGGATCCACATATGAGGAAGAACAAACATCGATTTTTTTTTTCTGAGTCTGTTACATCCCTTAGTACATGTTACTTCACTTAGTATAACAGTTTCTAGTTCCATCCATTTACCTGCAAATTTCATGATTCATTTTTCTTTACTTTACTCCACTGTATAAATGAACCACATTTTCATTATCCACTCATCAGTTGAAGGACACTTAGGTTGCTTCTATATCTTAGCTATTGTGAAAAGAGCAGCAATAAACATGGATGTACAAGTGTCTCTGCAATAGGATGAGTTCTTTGGGTATATTCCAAGGAATGGTATAACTGGGTGAAATGGTAGATTCATTTGTAGTTTTTAAAGAGTTCTCCACACTACTTTCCATAGGTGTTGAACAAGTTTTCAGCCCCACCAGCAGTGCATGAATGTTCCTCTTTCCCCACATCCTCTCCAACATTTGATATCATTTGTTCTCTTGATCTTAGCCAGTCAGACTGGGGTAAGATGAAATCTTAAAGTGGTTTTAATTTGCATTTCCCTAATTATTAGTGATGTTGAACATATTTTAAGATGCTTCTTAGCCATCTTTACTTCTTCTTTTGAGAAATCTCTGTTCAGCTCCTTAGCCCATCTTTTAACTAGGTTACTTCTTGTCTTGATTCTCTGTTTTTTGAGTTTGTTATATATTCAGAATATTAAACCTCTGTCAGATGTGTCACTGGTGAAGATTTTCTCCCATTCTCTGGGTTTTCTGTTCACTTCCATGGTTGCTTGCTTTGACATACAGAAGCTTTTTAGTTTAATGAGGTCCCATTTGTAAATTCTTGCCCTTATTTCCTGAGCAATTGAGGTCCAGTTTAGGAAATCCTTTCCTACACCTGTATCTTGCAGGTTATTGCCAATGTTTTCTTCTAACAGAGTTTCAGAGTTTCAGGCTTTACATTGAGGTCTTTGATCTATTTGGAATTGACTTTTGTGCAAGGTGAAAGGTGTTTAGTTTCATTCTTCTACATGTTGAGATCCAGTTTTGCCAGCACCATTTGCTGAACATGCTGTCTTTCCTCCAGTGAATATTCTTGGCCCCTTTGCCAAATATCAGGTGAGTGAAATTGCATTTACTCATATTTGGGTCTTTAATTTTGTGCCATTTATCTACAGGACTATTTTTGTGCCAGTACCATGTTTTTCTTATGACTATAGCTCTGTAATACAGCTTAAAATCTGGTATAGTAATCCCCCTGGAATTGATCTTAGTGCTCACAGCTGCTTTGGCTATCCGAGTTCTTTTGTGCTTCCATATGAATCTTAGGATGGTTTTTCTCCAATTTTGTGAAAAACGTCATGGAGATTTTGATTGGTATTGCATTGAATCTATAAATGGCTTCTGGTAGGGTGGTCATTTTTCACAATATTAATTCTTCCAATCCATGAGCATGGGAGGTCCTTCAATCTTCTGATGTCTTCTTCAATCTCTTTCTTTAAAGATTTAAAAATTTAATTGTAGAACTCTTTAATATCTTTATTCAGGTTTATTCTGATCCATATATATTTGCAGCTATTGTGAAAGGGAGTGTTTCCATGTGCTCTTTCTCTGATTGCTTGTTATTGGAATATATAAAGGCTACAGACTTTTGTAGTTGAATTTTGTAACCTGCCACTTTACTGAATGTGTTAATAATTTCTAGGAGTTTGTGCGTGGAATTTTTGGCATCCCTTAGATATATTATCATATCATCTGCAAAAAGGGATAATTTGATCTCTTCTTTTCCAATTATTACTCCTTTAATTTCCTGCTCTTGTCTAACTGCTCTTGCAAGAGTTTCAAGCACTGTGTTAAAGAGAAGTGGAGATAGTGGACAGCCTTGTGTGGCTCCTGATTTCAACAGAAATGCTTCCAGTTTTTCTCCATTTAGAATGATATTGGCTGTGGTTTGTTATATATGGCTTTAAATACGTTGAGATATGTTCCCTCCAGTCCAATTACCTCTGGACTTTGAACATAAATCCACATTGAATTTTGTCAAAGGCCTTCTCTGCATCTATTGAGATGACCATGTGGTTCTTGTCTTTGAGCCCATTTATATG
>NW_008331992.1:2389388-2413654 GCF_000622305.1 Nannospalax galili | reverse complement strand
CTCAGTATAAACCCTATAAGACATAAAATTAAATGAGGTTTTAACCTTTAAAAAAGATCTCCATTTCATTATTAAAATACACAGTTTCATACAGAAAAATTTATCTTCAATAGAATTGACAGTAAGATGTTTGCACATGCATTTCTAATCTCTATTTTTCTGATTATTACTGGTAACATTCAGTTAATTTCTGAGATCCTTGGCATCTGAGCATGGATATAAAGTCATCAGGAAGATTTCAATGGTAATGCTTTTTCACATCTACTAATTATTATTGGTAAATTTTTATGCTTCCTCCTCAAATATGTCTTTTTTAAAAATTTGTTGATTTTTTTCCTGTCTGTATATCACACAGAATATCCCAACCAACCTTTATTTTTGAAGATTGTTGTGTTTTTTTTTCCAGTTAATTACTTATTTAATAACCACATACTTAGAAAAAGCATTTCATTACAACAGCATTGACGTATTCAATAACAATTTCCAGAGCTAACATGCATCTCTTTCAAAATTGGCAGTAAAATTTTAGGCTTACAGTTGAATTATTACAGTTATACAATATTGTACTCAGTATACACCCTATAAGACAAAATTAAATGAGGTTTTAACCTTTAAAAAGATCTCCATTTCATTATTAAAATACAGAGTTTTATACAGAAAAATTCATTTTTAATAAAACTGACACTAAAATGCACATGCATTTCTTATCTCTATATATCTGATTATTACTAGTCACAGCTGGTTACTTTCTGAGCTCCTTAGCATCTGAGCATGGATATAAAGTCATCAGGTAGATTTCAATGGTAATGTTTTTCATATCTATTAGTTATTAAGGAGCAAAGTATTATGCTTTGAAGAATTTTTTTAATAGACCCATTTCCCAGGTAGCACCCACCCATAGGCTCCCTCCCCCCACTAGAGCTCTTATACTTTGATATCCCTGCTACTATCTGCTGTGTTGTTGGCACCCCCAGCCATTCCCCACTACCTGTCCTTCTGGTAAATCTAGTCAGCCTATCTAAAGGTCTTTGTTTTATGAGGGTCAGCTGTTCCTCATCTAGCAGTAATCAGTTATCAATGTTCCTTTAGATAAGGTTGGGGTCTGCTGTTCATTTTCCCAGTTCTATGCTGGGTTACTATCTAGGAATCCCTTTGGCCACCCTGGCCAACAACTCAGAAGGATGTATTGCCTGTCTGGCATTGTTGCTTGCTATGTAGCCTTTAGCTACACATATGGTCTCTTATGAAATTATATTGGCCCCTGTAATCTTTGGCTATACTTTCTTTTTGGGTATTTAAGGCCACACAATTGGTCCAGATAAGCCGATTTATTTTTACTCTTAAGGTCGTTTAAGGATCTGTTCCTCACGGGTCACATGGGCTTGGGAGGAGCCCCTGGCTCCTTTCTTTTACCACTTCCACCTATGTGAAGATAAGTCAAAGGTCCTACTCAACCATGGTTGGCTTCGCTTGGAAGCATGGAGGAAATGATTCCTCTGTGTTGACCCTCCTCTTTGTAGACTGGACACTGGTTCAAGTCCATCTGGTGGCATCTCCTCGGCCTCCTTGATCAAGAGGACAGGTGACCCACCACAATTAAAGGACATTTTGAGAGATGCTCATAGTCCCCTGGAACTAGTCAGCCTAGGGGGGGCAAGAAGTAAAAAGTGTCCTTTATGTCCCTCTGACTGAATTATTATAGACCTCAAAGTATGTCTGTTAAAGTCCCAAGAAAGTTATTTCCACCAGTCTCATATTTTTAATTACTGTATGTCATGTAAATGAATCTTAGGCAAAGACCAGTTGTTCTCAGATAAACCTTATCTAGACATATATTTCTTGATCTCCTATGTATAATTTGTCAGTAGGTTGTAGGAGTAATATGGTTTACTCAGCAGTAAGGAAAGATGAAATCATGAAATTTGCAGGTAAATGGATGGAACTTAAAACTGTTATACTAAGTGAAGTAACACAGATTCAGAAAAAAAATCGACATATGTGGATCCTAGAACCAGACTCTGATAAATAAGTATGTAACCATATATAACTACAGAAACCAGGATAATGGAAAGGAAACAGGGATGTAAAGGAAAAGAAAGAACCTGAAAGAGAAAAAGAGTAGGAAACAAGCCTTAATATGGAGGTATAGATAAAACCTGGGTTAGTTTAAGGGAGGGAGGAGAGAAGGGTATACAAGGAACTTAGGGGATAAAGGGAAAGAAGGAGCTCAAGAGAGGTAAGACCACAAGAGAAGGGTATTATTAAGTGATAAAGGGGTCAATGGGGGCACCTTAAGAGGGAAAACCATGATGGAGGGGTGAGACAATGTGAGAGATAAACAATGCCTAGCTAGCTTTGAAAACCAGTTTGCAAGTATTCTGTTGAGAATTTTTGCATCTATGCTCATTAAGCATATGGGTCTATAGTTTTCTGGTTTGTCTTAACTGGTTTGGGTATTAGAGTGTTGCTGGCTTCATAGAAGGAATTTGGCAGCTCTCCCTCTGTTTCTATCATTTTAAATAATTTAAGTAGTATTGGTTGGAGGTCTTCTTTAAATGTCTGGTAGAATTCTTCTGTAAATCCATCTGGACCTGGGCTTTTTTTAGTTGAGAGGCTTTGTATTACTCTTTCTATTTCCTCATATGTTATGGGTCTGTTTAAACTGTTGATCTCTTCTAGGCTTAATTTTGATATTTCCCATGATTTTATATATCCATCCATTATTTTTAGATTTTCAAATTTGGTAGTGTATAGGTTTTTAAAATATTCCCTTATAATTCCCTGGACCTTTTGACTGTCTGTTGTGATTTTCCCCTTTAATCTCTGATTTTGTTGTTTTGAATTTGTTCTTTCTTTCTTTTGGTTAACTGGGTTAAGGGTCTGTCTGTCTTGTTTAGCTTTTCAAAGAACCAGCTCTTAGATTCATTGATTCTTTGTTTTGTTTTCTTTGTTTATATTTCATTAATTTCTGCTCTGATATTTGTTGTTCCTTCTCTTCTGCTGGGTTTGGGTTTCATTTGTTCTTGCTTTTCCAGGGTCTTTATTTGCAGTGTTAAGTCATTTATTTGGGCTCTTTCTAATTTTTTAATGTAGGCCCTTAGAGTTACAAAGTTCCCTCTTAGGACTGCTTTTAAAATGTCCCAGGGGTTGTGTTGTGTTGTATTGTCTTTTTTGCTGAATACTAGGAATTCTTTTATTTCTTTCTTAATTTCTCCTTTTACCCACTCATTGTTTAGGAGTGTGTTGTTCAATCGCCATGAGTTCATGTAGTGACTAGGGCTTTGTCTAGGGTTGATTTTGAGCTTTATTGCATTGTGGTCCAGTAGAATGCATGGAATTATTTCAATTTTTTGTATTTGTTAAGGTTTGTTTTGTGACCCAGTATGCGGTCAATTTTTGAAAAAAATCCATGGGGTGCTCGTAGAAAGTGCATACTTTGGTGCTTACATGGACTATTTGAAAGACATCTGTAGGTCAATTTGATGTATGATATCATTTAATTCAAATGTTTCCCTATACTTTGTCCACATGAGCTGTTTGACCTGTCTGATGGAGACAGTGGGGTATTGAAGTCCCCTACTATTACTGAGTTGGGGTTAATCTGTGTCTTAAAGTCCTGTAGTGTTATTTTTATGAGTTTGGGTGCACCAGAGTTTGGTACATATATGTTAAGGATTATGATACATTTTGGTTAACTGTTCCTTTGATCAGAATGAAGTGACCTTCCTTATCTCTTCTGATTAGTTTTACTTTGAAGTCTATTTTGTCACATATTAGAATTTCAACTCCTGCATGTTTCTTAGTGCCATTTTCTTGGAATATTCTTTTCCATCCTTTTACCTTAAGGTAGTGCCTGTCCTTGAAGGTGAGATGGGCTTCTTGAATACAGCAAAGAGATTGATTTTGTTTCTTAGTAGAGGCAATTCCCCAATTGAGGCTCCCTCAACCCAGCTGTGTCAAGTTGACACTAATGCTATCCAGCACAGGTGTATATTGGTTGCTGTCATTCTGATTGCTGTTTATGTTCTCTAATTTTGTGTTTCCTCCATTATACCTTTATTTATTTTCTTTCGTTGCCCCTGTGGTATAGTTGTTTCTCTCTCTGCTCTCTGTATTGCTTCAAGTATTCTTTGATGGGCTGGTTTTGTGGACAGGTATTCTTTCATGCTATTCATATCAGGGAAGATTTTTGTTTCCACCTCAGCTATAATAGACATTTTTTTTCTAGGTATTGTATTCTGGGCTGGCATTTATTGTTGTGTAGAACTGAAAATACCTTGGTCCAGCCTCTCCTGGCTTTCATAGTTTGCATTGATAAGTCAGCTGTAATTCTGATGGGCTTTCCTTTGTATGTGACTTGTTGTTTTTCTTTTGCTGCTTTCAGTGTTCTCTCTTTGTCCTGTACATTTAGTGTTTTTACTATGATATGTCTGGGGATTTTCTTTTCTGATCCTGTCTGTTTGGTGTTCTATGTGCTTCCTGTATTTGTATGGGATGTCTTTCCTTAATTTGGAGAAATTCTCTTCTACAATCCTGTTTAAGATCTGGTCAATACCATTAACCTGAATTTCTTCTCCTTCCTCTATTCCTATGATCCATAGAATATTCATAGCATATTCCATTCCTGTGGTTTTTATTTTTAATTTTCCATAATCTTTGCTTGAATGATCCAATTCTTCAACTTTATCCTCCAGTGTTGATATTCTGTTTTCCATTTCATTCATTATAAGGTGAGGCTTTCCCCTGTTGTTTCAAGTTGGCTTATTGAGTTTTGCACTACCTTCTTTATTTCTGTCTGAGTTTTCTTCAATGTTTCTATCTCTTGTGAATTCATTCAGAATTTTATTCCTATCTTCTTTTAGTTCTTTGATTTGTTTGTTCCTGTGTTCTTTGAATTCATTGAATTCGTTGATCATATTTATGATTGTTCTTTTAAATTTAGTGTCCTGGGTTATCTCTAGGGGGTTCTCATTGTAGAACCCCTATACAGTACTGTTGGTGTTTGGTGGGAACATACTGTTTTGGTTTGGCTTTCCATTTTATTATTCTTTCATTGTGATTTTGGCATGTGAATTTCTTTTGTTGTTTGTGATTCTGATATGAGAATTAAGTTGAAGTGTGCTTCTGTTTGTGTTATCAAGGTGCCTAGGGCCTTTATTTATTGGTTATGTAAAGCTGGTTGGTACAGGTTTCAGGTTCTCTCAGGTTTAATTTGTATGGAACTGATGGCTTCAGGTCAGCTATTCAGGAGTACTCAGAGAAGTCCAGTTCAGGTTCCAGTCAGGTACACTCAGGCTTCCTTCACCATGAGGCAGGATCCAGGGGCTCTCAGGCAGTCCCCTTCATTCTGAGGCCCTCTGCCACAGGGAGGCCAGAGGGAGGCCAGAGGGAAGCTATAACTCTGCACTATCTGGTAGTCTGCTGATATCACAGGTGCAACACTGATGGAGTTCAGAATCCACCCTCTCAGGCTGTCTGCTAGGATCTCAGCTTTAGCCTACAAAAGCCAGCCTTTTTTGCTATTTCTAATTCATTTCTAAAGCATATGGCACATTGTTTTATGGTGATATCTTCATGATACATTCCTAGAAATGGAAACCATTGGATCAAATGTTATTTCATTTATAATTTTTATGTCTATTTCAGTTCCTCATCCTCAGAGTTTGTACAAAGTGGTATATCCATTAGCAATGCAGCTTTTCTTACAGTTTAAAAAACACTCTGACACTTACAAAGTTTTAATCAACCTCTATATTATTATCATGAGTAGGTTTAAGCAATTTTGCATTTATATGGGAGCAATATGTATTTGTTTGCTGGGTTTTGTTTTGTGTGGCAGCAATTTTAGGCTTCAACTTTATTGAGTTAAGAGATTTGCAGACAATATCTATAATTTGAAATTCACTAAATCTGACACTTTTTGAGTACTAACATGATTCCACAGGTGGAAAGCTCACACCTGATTTCATGTGATAGTTGCAAGCAGATATAAGCAAAACTAACACTACTACACACAGTTATCTTCAGGCTATGTGTAAAACTTTTGTCTAGTCTAACTCAGGTTAGACGAGAATCTCATCTTCAAGATGTCCAATTGTGGATATCAAGATATTCAAAAGTAATGAAATTCAGAGCCTGAAACCCTTGCTGCACAAGAGCATTTCAGATCAGGTTTGCTCAACTTGTAAGACATTGTTCTGAGACTGCTTCTGTAAGGCATTTTTATTTGAACCAACAGACCGAAGAATCTATCTGTGCCAGTTATTAATGGTTTCCAATTGTGCTATGTGTCTTCTGATGTTTATGGTTCACTCTGGCATGTGACAGCAGAAAGTAACACAACGGTAAAGCTTTTACACACAACATTCCACATTTGAGTATCATCTTCCAGTAACTTCTCAGCAATGGGAAGTTCTGAAATTTATATGTTGCAATTGTGTTCTGAAGACATAACTTTTAAATAATTTATTTTTAATTTAACCCAATGTCAATAATATGCAACAGGCTTCTCTTGGAACTGAATGAGCTAAAACCCACATGAAGAAATAAAGGAAATGAAATCACTGGAAAGCCACATAAAGCACAGTCTGAGAAGATTAGCTCTACTAGGTTCTACTTGCTATGAAAACATGTTAAAAATCCTGTATAATATAATATCAGGGTGACACTAGTAATTGAAGAAACAGATCAGGAGCTGGATTAGAAAGCTTGCAATAGCTCCAACTGCATGCCAATTTGGTTTGAGTTACTTTGACTCTGACATTACTGAATAGAAAATGGACAAGGTCCTATTAACATACACATAGGTTTAGTAAAAAGTCCAACCATTTAGCACACAGTATAAGCAGCAGGAATAAACAGGTCTTAGTACATTGTTGGTAGTTGCCCTGGTAGCTACACCATCTGTGAAAAGATTTGCCAGTGGTGTCTCTTCTTGCTTGAGGGTGTGTGTTTCTCCTGATATCTGACAAGGTTGTTTTCATTTTAGCATTACCCTTATAGATTTATTATATAATAGTCTTCCGTGTCTACTACCTTGAACACTGCTCTGGGTTTGCTAGTCCCAATATTATATCTAGTTCTTACTCTTCCTATCTTCCCTCTATTTCCCATATCAGTGTTTTCTTAGTATTTTCCTTTCCATCGCTGTGCTATAGTTTCTCTTGGATCCTCCAGAATGTTCTTCAGCTAGGGACACTCTAACTTCTGTCCAGAGGCATCTATGTGGACCATATCATGAGCCCCTCCCACTGGTTTCTAGTTAGGTATAACAGGAGACATGAGGGGAGGAGGAAAGCATTAGAAACCTACGGAGTCACCTCAGACTCTATGCTCCAAGAATTTCTGTCTACAACACTCTTCTCAAGTTTCTGACAACAATTCCTTACTTTCATACTGGTGACCCTAGGGGACTAACAAGATTTATATATATATATATATATATATATAATTATTTTTACAGTGCTTGCTCTGTATTAAGATAAATAATATTCTCAGACTGGGGATATGACTTAGTGGGTCACCTACTTATGGGGCAAGACCTTAGTTCAAATCCCCAAAGGCCACGTAAAGCTGTGTGTATTGTATGTGCCTCTTATCCCAGTGTGCCTGTGGTGAAATGAGAGGTGAAACAGGAAAATAATTTCATGGGGCACCTAGCCTAGTTTATATGGTGTTGAGCAAGAGGCCCTGTCTCAAAGAGTAGAAGGTAAGGAATGATACCCGAGTTTGTCCTCTGAACTTCCACACACATGTACACATATCATATCCATGCATGCACAGACATATCCACACAAATATTCTTTTCACTAATCCTTCTTCAAATGGCTCAATTCGAGTGTGTACTGTGTTTTTTCTTGGATCTCTGAATAATTATATTACTACATGTGTGTATTTAGACTTATCCTAGAATTCTGATATGCAAAAAGTTATTAAACTTAAACTTTAGTTTTTATCGAATTTGGAACAGACTCACTTGGTAGGCAAAAACTGAGTAAAGGTCTTTACAGTTTTTTTCTATGATTCATTATAAATATTCATGTTTTTTTCACAGAAAAAAACAGGAAACTTTATTTCAGTGGTCTCTCTATTATAGATAATTTTGAAGATACGCAAAAATGGAGGCATGTAATCTACTCACTGTGGTTGTCCCCATCCCCAGCAGCTATAACTAACAGCACGGCTGGTCCAATTCACACTCCTGCTCACTTCTTTCCAAGCTCGGTCAGAAGAGAGTAACCACATAGAAATAAGAAGAAGAAAATCCTAATTCAGTTATTAGTAATAAAGGGAGTACTGGAATAAGGGATTAGTAAGAAGTAAACAGTGCTGAAGAATTAGCTGTAGTAGACAAAGAGGTATCAGCCATTCTCCCTGGGTTTGAGACAGGTGTCCAAGGAAGAAACCCAAGACCAGGAGCCGGACTTTACTGGAGGCCATAGGCTCAGTGGAGGGCAAAGAAGTCACAGTTGTGCTGGCAGGTAGAAATGATTGGAAATCCACCCTGTAGAAGATACAGAAAGTCATTCATAGAGAACTGTCTTGTCAGAGTTATGCTGTTGTGTAACTTGTGTTGCTCTGCTAGGAAGCATTGATGCTGTTCTTGATATTTGCAATGCATTCAGCATCATTTAAGTGTATCTTGTGCTTTTCCTAGACCTGCAATAATTTCCTCTGGGAGTCCTGAGTACATTCACTAGGACCTAGCATTTGGTGAACTCTATTTGTGTGCTGAGTGCTTTTTACTTAGTCATTGTTCCTGGAGACTTTAGTGAACTCAAATAAGGTGAGAACCTGTGGCAAATACGAGCTCATACTGATATCTGTGACTCAAAATCAAGGTTACTCTTAAGTTCTTTCACTTCCTTCTCCCGTGCTGAATAGTTAAGTTCCCAAGAACATAGAAGTTGGTAAAATTAGAATGTCCTGTAATCTCTCATTTTTCCTTTCAAGTTGACTATGCAGTAATCTCAGAATAGCAACAGTATCACAGCCAATCAGTGTTGTTGGATGAGTTATAGGGCTTCTCTTTGGTGCTGTCCGACTAGCACTCCATCCTTTTCCAGTTCTGTTCTCCTGTACAGATTCCTGCACTGTGTTCGGTTATTGATTCCTACTCCCCTTTCCACTGTGGCAGTTCCTTCATCATTCCTTGTGTTTATGGTTTAATGTGTTTAAACAATTCTGGCAAATTATTTTCATACTGTCCTTAAATTTGTGACTGTCAGGTATTTTCTCATTAAACTGATGCAAAACACTCTTAGAAAATATTCCATAGAGGAGATCTGATCATGCGCCCTCTCAAAGCATAGCAAACATGTGGTGTTAATTTGTGTTACTGGTGATGTCTACCTCAATCATTTGGCTATGGTAGTGTTTTCTAGGATCTATAACTATAAAGTTATCACTTTTTCCTTTGTAATTTACGTAGTACTCTGAAGAGATAATTGAGACTAAACAATAGTTTCTGCTTATATGTTGCAGAAATTTAGTTGCTTTTAGTTCCCATTGGGAAGCCTTGCCTCTCTAAGAAAAATGACATAGAAGCTAAGATAGGCTTCACAGTCATAACGATTGCCAAAATGAGAACAATGTGCATAATAATAATGAGAATTATAAGTACCATAGGAAGAAAGGAGGGAGAAAGAATAGAGACGTAAAATCTTCATAGAAGATTTAGGATTGAATACAGTGATCTGAATATGCACTTTTTTTTCAGAAGAGGAACTATAAATAGCCAGTAAATACTTGAGAAAAATATTCTCAATGTCATTAGCTATGAGAGAAATACAAATCAAAGCTACAATGAAATGCCACCTTAGCTCAGTTAGAATGAATGCTATAGCAAAATGTAACAAATGTTGGTGAAAATGCCCACAAAACGGAAGTCTCCTGTACTGTTGATGAGAGTGAAATTAGTACAGCAATTCGGCAGAGAAGAATGGAGGGTCTCAAAGAAACCTCAGAATGGAAAGTCCTCAATATGGAAGCCCACCACTGTGAAAGTCCCTTAAAGTATATACATGTAACAAACGATTTTAAATGTAGTTACTCTATAATAGGGAGGGAGTGACCTTACCAGACACCATAGGCTAGCAAGTAAAAAGCCCAGTGCCAGGAATGGGCTCCCTCTTTTGGAATCGCTGACCAGGGACTCTCATAGACCCTCAAACAGTACTGGTTTGGCCATTGTTCTTGTTTGCCCTCCAGAACTGATGGAAAGACCCTATTGCTGAAGCTACGTCCTGCAATCCTTGAACAAGCATGGAGAAATCAAGTTGGTACTGACCTCAAAGCTTCATCTCTACTGCCTGGCTCTATCAGTGCTGGAAGGTGCTATGCATGCTACTGAAAGAGAAAAATATCATTAGCCTTACCCAGCTGTGCACCGAGAACTTCAATAATGACTTGCCTGGCAAGATATTCCCACTGCTGCAATAGGGACATGAATGCTGTGTGAGTAACCAACCATTTTTCTGATTGGACTTAAGGTCCATTTCACAATATAGAATCCAATCACTGGCAGTGTCATCAGGGTCAGCAACTTGTGGCTGCATATATCATGGAAAAGGGAAAACCAATTACTATTATTCTGCTAAATGGACATAGTGTTAAACTGACTCCTAGTGACTTATTGCTGTACCCATAGATTAATACATCTGTAAACTCTCAGCAGAGACTCTCTTGTAACAGATGGCAATTAACACAAAAACCAATAGTCAGCCAATAAGCTGAAGATAGGAGACTATGGAGTGCTTAGCTCCAAATGAGACACATGTATCACACCCTTTCCTCCCAAGGCTCAGGGATCAATGCAGAAGATGGGGAGGAAAGATTATAAGAGTCAGAGGTAGTGAATGAATACAGGAAATGGTTTCCAGATACAACAGGGAAATTGCACATATGAACCCACAATGCTTGTGACAGCATGCACAAGGTCAAGTCAGACAGAATCTCAGTATGGATTGGGGAGGTGGAGAATAATCCCCAACCTGGGCCTTGAGAGATGGCTCAGTGGTTAAGAGCACTGGTTGATCTTGCAAAGGATCCAGGTTCAATTCCCAGCACCCATGTTGTGGCTAAGATCTGTCCATAACTCCAGTTCCAGGGCATTTGATGCCTTCTTCTGACATCCACAGGCATTGCACAACATAACTAAACTATTAAATAAATTTTTTTTAAATTTTAAAATAAAGAATCCTCAACCCTAACAGAGGAATCATAGGGACCTGAGAACTGCTGGGAGACGGAGAGACAGTTTTCTTTAATGGTGTGATGCCAGATAGGTTGACCAGGCTCTATGAGATGGACCCACACCAGAGTGAATTTGAGTAACACAATTTAGACCAGATAAGCCTTAAAAATAATCGAGGATCCATGCTAGGTGCGGTGGTGCACACCTTTAATTTCAGTGTTTGTGGGGCAAAGGCAAGTGTATTCCTGTGAGATCAAGGCCAGCCTTGTCTACATAAGGAGTTACGGGCCAGCTATGGCTACAGGGAGACCTTGTCTCAAAAAGACCAAAAAATAAAAAAAATTAAAAATTAAAAAAATTAGAGGACTTGAAACGTGGAGGGTAGAGAGGTGGAAATGTATCTGAATGTAGATGGGATAGAGGAGTCTAAATATTATCAAATTCAGTGTGAAATTCTTAAAGACAATAAAATATTTTTAAAAGAAAAGGAAAAAGTAGAGTACATGAATTCAGGAGACTTGGGACATGGGTGGATCTGAAAGGAAATGGGGGAGAGGGTCTGAATATGACCAAAATATATTGAATGGAATTCTCAAAGAATCAATAAAAATATTTCAAAAATTAAATTAAAAAGTCATATGGTAGCCTACCACTATAGAAGCCTCTTAAAGTGTATACATATACATTATTAAAAGATTTTTAAAAGTGGCATATTGCCACTTCTAGACATCATAGGCCAACAACAACAAAAACCCTCAATGCCAGGAATAGACTCCTTCTCTAGAAGCTGTTGACCAGGGGTCCCATGAATTCTAAAACAATACTGGCCATTGACCCTGCTCTTAGTTATCCAGAAGAACTGGATGGTAAGACCCTAATGCTGATGATAACACGAACATGAGCTGTAGAACAAACAAGGAGAAGTCAAGCTGGTGCTGACTTCAGAGTCTCATCTCTACTGGCTAGTGTTTACAGTACTGGAAAGGCTCTGTGCGTGCTACCAGTAGGAAAACATAATCATCAGTCTTACCCAACTGTGAATCCTGTAAACTACAACAACAACTGGCATGGTAAGATATGCCCACCACTGCAACACTGGAATATCATGGAAATAACCAACCACTCTCTAATTAGATTTAAGGTCCACTTCCTAGGATGGAACCAAGTGATATTAACATCAGACTTAAAAACCTGAAGCTAGATAGGTCACAGGACAAAGGGGAGAGCCTAATATAACTTTTCTACCAAATATTTATCATATTAAAGAGACTCCTAATGACTTATTGTTATACCCATAGATTAATAAATCTTTCAACTCTCACCAGAGAAGTTTTCTTATACTGCAGATGGTGATTAACACAGAAACCCACATCTGGCCAATGTGCAGAGAACAAGAGATTACAGAGCGCTCATCCCTGAATAGGACACCTTTTTAAAACTCTTGTCTCCCAAGGCTTAGGGACCATTGAGGAAGAGGGGGTGGAAAGACTGTAAGAGTCAGGGATGGTGGATGACCACAAGGAAACAGAGTTTTTCAAATAGCTAGTCAATTACTTATATGAATTCCCAGCAATGGTGACAAGATTCACAAATCCCATGCAAGCTCAACCCCAAAATTCCCATGTGTAAAGGGGTAAGAAACCCCAACCAAACCTAAGTAAATTTTGGCAACCGATGGCTGCTGGGAGGGAGAGAGAGAGTCTCTTTCATGGATGGGACTTTTACTAGGTTAACCAGGTTCCAAAGGATGGACTCACACTGAAGGACATTTGAGAACACAAAATAGACTCTATAGGCCTTATTATATATATGATAGAGTACATTAAATTGGACAGGGTCAATAAGGGGAAGTATGGATAGGGAAGGGGCTCTAAATACCACAAAATTATATTGTATGAAAATAACAAAAATTCAATAAAAATGTCAAAAATCATACTTGTACCCTATGATCCAGCTATCCCACATCATGATAAATATATTCAGAAGGACTGACAAACTGAAAAAATAATGTATGTCCATATATTTTGTGGCAGCATTTAAGAATCTTAAGATAGGAAATCAACTTGAGTCCAGTTAAAAATGAAAGGAGAGAGAAAATCACATGTACAGTATTCAGTTATAAAATCAAACATTTATTTTCAGAAACAAATGGCTAAAACTCAGAATATTGTGGAATAAACCAGATACAGAAAGAGAAATGTAACATGTTCTGTTTCATATTTGGAAGTTAAAACATTAATTTACTTGAATGAAGAATAGTGATTACTTGTTTGTAAGGGAGTAGACAGGGTGGATAAAGAGAGCCTATATCTACTCAGTGTGTGCTATGTGTGCTATGTGTACGTGTTGAAATACCATGCCACACGCTTAATATGCACAATTGATATGTTATTAAACAAAAAATATAAAAAAATACAGAGAAAGTTAAGAGCTAAATCTGTCTAGTATGTCATTGCAAAAACCAAACAACGAACAAACAAACAACAAACAAAACTACACAAAAGCAAGAGGACAGGAGAAGCTGGGAGGTGCCAGGATCGCTTCTTTTCTATTGGAGCGATGCTTTCAAGCATGCGTGCATATGGCTGAGCTCATCAAAATGTGGACACATTAAAATGTGTTATTTTTGTCTACAAATTATACTCTGAGAAATTAAAAAAAATAAAATTATAGCTAATGTTTAAAGAAAAAAGAAAGGAAGTAAAGAAGGAAGGAAGGGAAGAAGGACAAAGTGAGATGGTAAAAATCCCATGGAAACATCAGGGTAGCAGTTGCCTCAGGTAAGATGCAGTAACTGATGTTGCTCTAGTTTGCTTTCTATTGATGCTATAAACTATTCCCCAAAGCAGCCTGCAGAGGAAAGTGCATATTTGGTTTACAAATCCTGATCAAAGAACATCATTGAGGGAAGGAACTCATGTAGGAGCAGAGGCAGAAACATTGGAGGATCGGTGCCAAATGGCTTGGTCTCCTGCCTTGATCAGCTGCTTTTCTTATACAGCCAGGCTCACCTTGCCCAGGGATGGCACTGCTCACTGGAGGCTGGGCCCTCCTGCATCAACTAGCAATAAGAAAATGCCTCACAAACGTAGCCACAGGCCATTCTGATGGAGAAAATTCTTCAATTGAGAGCTCTTCAGACCACGTGACTATAGTTTGGGTCAAGTTGGCAAAAAGTGACTAGCACAGATGCTATCAAGTGTCTTAATTCAGAAAACCAAAAGGTGCTCTCAATATTTACACTTGTTTTCTCGAGAAAAATCATGGGACAGCAAGTCTTCCAAGGCCTGTAAATTTAAAGGTACATATGTTTTTGTGCTCTGACATTTATTTTGTGGCTTCTAGGTAGACAAGTATTATGTTTTTGTGCTCTGACATTTATTTTGTGGCTTCTAGGTAGACAAGTATTTTAATTATATAACTATTTTAACGACAGTAATGTAGAAATAGCATCAAACATGAATGTTAGCTGCTCACTCCTTAGTAAGTAGCTTAATAAAATACAATCGGATGCCTTTCTTTTTTGGTTAGTTCAGAAATTACATTATCTTTCAACTATCCTTTAGAATAACAGAGTTAGGTAGAATAATATCCTTTTGTATCCTAAAAGCAAACAAAAAATTGTCTCACCATGTACTGAATATGCACATTTCAGGTAAAAGAGAAAAAGGACAGCTAAATAATGAAAGCTGGGCTGGAGAGGTGGCTCAGTGGTTAAGAGCATTGGCTGCTCTTGCAGAAGACCTGGGTTCAAATCCCAGCACCAACATGGCAGCTAGTAACTGTCTGTAACTCTAGTTACCCTCTTGGATGCCCTCTTCTGTCCTCCTCAAGCATTGCACGACACGGGTGAACTTACATACATGCAGGCAATGCATGCATACACATTACGAAAAAGAAAAAGAATAAATAAAATATTTTTTAAAAAGGATTGTCAGCACTTGGGAGGCAGAGGCAGGTGGATCTCTGTGAGTTCAAAGCCAGCCTGGTCTACATAGTGAGTTCCAGGCCAGCTGGGGCTATAGGGAGACGCTGCCTCAAAAAAAAAAAAAAAAAAAAAAAAAAAAAAAAAAGCAGGATTGCTAAGTGGGTAAAGGTGCTAGCCACCAAGTCTGATGACCTGAATTCCATCCCCAGAATCTGTAAGAGGAAAGGAGAGAATCAAATTTAGCAGTTTATTCTCTGATCTTCATATCCACCCTGTGACATACACCCTTCTCTCACAAAGTAAATAAATAAGCATTAAAAATTTAAAATATAGACAAGGCCATAAATGAATTTGTTATTTAATACATCTAAAATGGCAAAGCCATGCCTCTACTGCCCAGTATGTATGCATGGTAGAGAGGGAAATGAATTATCTCACTCATCCTTCTTTTCAAATATTCATGTTTCTTGTCTTATTCTTTTTCTCTCCTTTGAAGTAGGAAAACTAGAGTTTCATGTATCCAACTGTCAGAAGCAAAAGTTGCGCAGTATGCTTGTCTTTCAAGAGCCTTTTAGCATGATGTTGATAAAGCCAGTCACACCACAGGGTGAAATGTTCTCAGTGACCTAAGGAGATGGACTTGCGGCTTTCATGGAAGAAAAAAGGGAAGATGATAGTGATTTTCTATTACACGTCATGGTGTTTATAGAACTCCTGGGTAATTCAATCACAGCTCCTTCACTGCATTTTTTCCTAAGACCTATAGCCTCACTTGAAAGACAAACTGAAGACACCTTAGTGCGTGCCGTTACTGCTCTGTGAGAAAACGTGGCTTATCTGTTTTTACAATCCACCAGAACTTGATTACAGAACTGGATTTGGGAGCTGGACTCAAACATACTCTTTCCACTGCGCCACCCTGCACCCCTGAAGAAATCTGCAGTGGGGGATGAGAACAGGAGGTGTGGACTCGGGAGTGGGGGGAGCTGATTAATGTGGAGGAGCTTTCTCGTGGAATAGACAACCTCTTCTTCCTAACTTACACAGAATTGAGAAAAATGTGGGGGACTGTAACATAGCTTGAGAAACGCACAAGAGCATATTTTATGCCTTGGAAACTATGAAGAGTTTTGAAGTCTCATATGAAGGAGTAATTAATCAATCAAACATGAAGGGAGGATGTGACCTGCACAAAGTCAATGCATTCTCATCTTTAAATAATTAACTTTTGAATGCTCTTCGTTTTGGTGTAAAAAGATATTTTAGAGTTCTTGATATGAATTCTCCAGTTCTTCTTAGACTACTTCAAAATATGTTTCTACCACTTGCAAACCAAATGAACTAATACAATGAACTTTTCTTTCAGAGAATAATTCTGGCAGTGTTTTGTAAGACTATTTAAAAGAACCAGGAGCTGAAGTTATGGATGCTGATTAGAAGAAAATTACACTGTAATTAAGGAAAGTAGGGAAAGGGCCCAGACTGTGGAGGCCCTGGGAGTGACAGGTACCAGGGAGGAGATATCCAAGACCCTCATAATATCAAGATTCATCGGTGCTTGTCTCATCTAAAATAAAATGGTGACTAAGTGCGTATGCCTATGCACAGCTTCCCACATACTTTAAGTCATTCTTGGGTTATTTATAACACCTAAATGGTATTATTGTAGTTTGGAATGTCATTATCCCCCAAAAGCCATGTGTGAAAGGCTGCATCCTCACTGTGGCCTTATTGAGAGTTGCTAGAACCTGTAACGATTAGGCCAGGTGGGTGTTTTTAGGTTACTGGGGATGGTTTAGGGGCTAAGGGAAGTTGGTCCCTTCTTTCTTTTTTTGTTTGATGGCAGTAGTGAGGCAAGCAGCTTTACTCCTCCACGTGCTCCTCCATGTGCTCCTCCACGTGCTCCTCCACATGCTCCTCCACATGCTCCGCCATGTGCTCCTGCTCTGTGCTCCTCCATGTGCTCCTCTGTGTGTTCCTCCATGTGCTCCTCCATGTGCTCCTGCTCTGTGCTCCTTCATGTGCTCCTCCATGTGCTCCTGCTCTGTGCTCCTCCATGTGCTCCTCTGTGTGTTCCTCCATGTGCTCCTCCATGTGCTCCTGCTCTGTGCTCATCCACATGCTCCTCCACGTGCTCCTGCTCTGTGCTCCTCCATGTGCTCCTCCATGTGATCCTGCTCTGTGCTCCTCCATGTGCTCCTCTGTGTGTTCCTCCATGTGCTCCTTCATGTGCTCCTGCTCTGTGCTCATCCACATGCTCCTCCACGTGCTCCTGCTCTGTGCTCCTCCATGTGCTCCTCCATGTGCTCCTGCTCTGTGCTCCTCCATGTCCTCCTCTGTGTGCTCCTCTGTGCTCCTCTGTGTGTTCCTCCATGTGCTCCTCCATGTGCTCCTGCTCTGTGTTCCTCCATGTGCTCCTCCACGTGCTCCTGCTCTGTGCTCCTCCATGTCCTCCTCTGTGTGCTCCTCCATGTGCTCCTCCATGTGCTCATGCTCTGTGCTCCTCCATGTGCTCCTCTGTGTGTTCCTCCATGTGCTCCTCCATGTGCTTCTCCACGTGCTTCTGCTCTGTGCTCATCCACATGCTCCTCCATGTGCTCATGCTCTGTGCTCCTCCATGTGCTCCTCCATGTGCTCCTCCGTGTGCTCCTCTGTGTGTTCCTCCATGTGTTCCTGCTCTGTGCTCCTCCATGTGCTCCTCTGTGTGCTCCTCCATGTGCTCCTGCTCTGTGCTCCCATTTCACATATGAGTGGAAATCACACAGCACTTGTCTCTCTTTCTATGCCTGACCTGTTTCATTTGAGGGCTTCCAATTCCAACCACGTTGCCGCAAACACAGATTTCATTCTTCTTATGGTTTGCTAGTTCTCCATTATGTACTTAGACCACACTTTCTTTATCTTTTAAATAGCTGATGGTCACTTAAGTTGTTACCATGTTCTGAGGATAGTGTCTCTTCAATGTACTTTTCATTTCCTTTGTATATCTGTCCAGGATTCAGTCATTTAGGGTTGCTGAATCATGATAATTCTGCTTTAAAATATTTATTTATTATTACTATATGTATGATATGTGTACAGATATGTATATGTGCCACAGCACACAAGGAGAGGTCACAGGATAGTGTTGTGGAATCTATTCTCTCTTTCTACCTTTACATGGGTTCCTGAGATCAAAGTCAGGCTATCAAAGTCAGGTTATAGGGTTTTCATGGCAAAATTTTAACCAGCTGAGCCACATCACCAGTCCATCTATTTTAACAATTTTGAAGAATCACTATATAGTTTTCCCATAGTGACTTCATTAAATGGCATTCCCATTAACAGTATGCCTTTTTTTTTTTTCTCACACATCATTACCAAATCTCACTTGATGACTTTAAACTTTTTTTTTTAATTTATTTTACGGGCTGGAGAGATAGCTCAGCGGTTAAGAAAACTGGTTGTTCTTGCAGAAGACCTGGGTTCAAATTCTAGCATCCACATGGCAGCTAACAACTGTTTGTAATTCCAGTTCCAGGGGATCTGACAGCCTGTTCTGTCTTCCGTGGGTATTGCACAACATGGGTGCACTTACCTGCATGCAGGTAATACACACATACACATAAAAAAAGATAATAAATAAAATATTTAAGAAATTATTTTATGTGTATGAGTGTGTGTGCAAGTATATAAGTGCACCCATGCATGCAATTACCCCAGAGGATGGAAGAGGGCATTGGATCCCTTGGGACTGGAGTTAGGGACAGTTGTTAACTGCCACGTCAGTTCTGGGAACTGAACCTGAGTCCTCTGTAAGAACAGCTAGTACTCTTATCAGCTGAGCCATCTCTCCATCCCCAACTGCTATTGCAACTCAACTGGAAGCTAGCAACACCTCATGTGCCTTTGATATTTCTTTCCACCATGGTTAGACTCTATAGGTGTGGTTTATAGAGCCCAATTTGTATCACTAAATATCCCTCAGCGTGGGTCTATTCACTGGGCTCACCAACAGTCCCAACCTTGTAAGACACTGTCTTTCCTCCTCCCAGCAGCCATAAAAGACAGGTGGTGTTATTAAGGGGGAAATGGAGAAAAGGGGGGAGTAGGGAGGGCTATGGGGGGAGTGAGAGGAGTGATAAATAATGCTTAAATGGTGTGAAAACCCAGAGGGAACTGTATTAGTTCAAAGTCCTACTGAAAAATACACAGCAAAGTAAATGTTTATAACTGAAGGCTATATAACAAAACACACAGTGCCAGGCAGGAGAGGCCTCCCTCCAAGCTGTTGATTAGGGTAGTCCAACAGACTGTCAGTGTGATATAGGCTATTGCCACAGCCCTTGATTGCCTTCAGACCTTGAAGACAGGACATAATTCGGTCACAGGACATGGAGCAACTGAGCACTTTTTTTTCATGTACCATTGACCATTCAGTTGTAGATCTTGCTGAGAAATTGTCTACTGACAAGTATTTAATCAGATTATTCATATTTGTTTGTATTTCCTTGTTGAGCTGTTTGAGTTCCTTATATATCCTGGCTATCAATCTCTTAAATATGTAGATTTAAATATTCTCTTCCTTTCTCCGTGTTGTGTCTTCATTCCTGCTTCTTTTACTATGCAGAAATATCCAGTTTGATGTAAAATCGCTTGCCTATTTTTACCTTTGCTTCCTGGGCTTTGAAATATCTCATTTAGAAAAAAAAATCCTTGACCATTCCAATGTCTTAAACTAAAAACAAAACAAAACAAAACAAAATGAATCCCATTAAATACCAGGTCTTCACATGTATAAACCAAAGAAGAATTTAGCAACACATCATAGAAGCTGAGGGGTAAATTGGAACTTTAAAAAGAGATTATTTCATTTGTATGATTTTCGAAAGCACTTATTTAATGATGGCTGTAATAGTATTTTGGAAAATTAAGTCCCATTAGTGAGAAATGCTCTGCTGTGATGTTTCAAATAAAGGAATAAAATCAGGTGTTTGAAATGAAGACTTTTGAAGGGTAACTATGGAATAGAAAGAGACAAATGGTTGGTGTGGTGAGTATTGGCTTAGGTTTAGTTAAAGCAGAAATAAGAGTAGGAGGAGGTGGCCTCAAAGAAAGATTCTGAAGGAGATGTTGGGAGACGAGGAAGCAGGGAGAAAGGGGGTGAACAACTCTGCAGAACCAAAACACCACTTTCCAAACCACGGGGTTCATTGTTTTGTTTTGCTTTGTTTTTAAGAGATAGACTTTCACGTTTTAGCCTAGGCTGGCCTAGATCTCACAATATAAACCTAACTGACCTTGAACTCATGGCGATCTTCCAGCCCATGCCTCCTCTCAAGTACTAAGATTACTAATGTGAACCACCACATTCAGCTCAAATAATGGAATTCTTCGAAAGGGCTTTTGTGATCATTTATTCAAGAAGGAAATTCTCAGTGAATCAATAAAATATTTTTCAAAAAAGAAATTGCCAATGCACTCTTTTGAAAATAAGTTGTATACGTGATGCTGATGGAAGACACAATATAGATACAGTGAGTCCTTAAACTCAGTTTTCTGAAGCTGCCCAGACCCTGGGGTACACAAAAAAAGATTTGAAAAGATGGAGTTCCCTGATGGTCTGACTGAGATGTGAGAAATGCTAGGTCCCAATTGGTGCATAAAAGTGTTTCAAAGCATTACATTGCTATTAGGAAACTATTTCCATAATTATATCATATATTACATATACCCTATACATATATTTCATGTATATAATTTCTAGTAGCAATTCAATTCACTGAAACATTAAAATTATATACATAATTTCTTTGTGATAGAAGAGAAACCAAGAGCTGAAATATGGAAAACACCAGGGCTCCAGCACATCACAGAGAAAGAGCAAAAGGAGCTTTGGGAGTAAAATTTCTCAGCACCAGGAACATTGTGGGCTTCAAGCCTGGAAATGACCTTTAAAATCTGTTTCAATTTTTAGTCATGGTTGGGCATTTGAGAAGGTCTACTTCCATGAATCTACCTCCCACTGAAATGAACAACAGCAATATTTTCCCAAGAGACATAGTTTGTAATTCTTATGCAGTATTTTTAAGAACCAATTTTTTTCAGCAAATAGTGTATTCAGAGTTTCAAGAATATAAAACAGTCTGACTGGGGTAAGATGAAATCTTAAACTGGTTTTGATTTGCATTTTCCTGATTACTAATGATGTTGAACACTTCTTAAGATGTTTCATAACCATCTTTCTTCTTCCTGTTCAGATCCATAGACCACATTTTAACTGGGTCATTTGTTTCTTGATTCTTTGTTCCTTGAGTTCTTTATATATTCTGGATGTTGAACCTCTGTCAGATGTCCACCCACCCAGGGCTCAGGGAGCATTGCAGAAGAGGTGGAAGAAAGATTGTAAGAACAAGGAGGAAGTTCATGACCATATGAAAAAGAGTCCTTCAGGCTCAGGTGAACCTATTACTGCTGGGTGAGGAAGAGTTGATCTTCTTAAACAGAGGGACTCTAGACAGCCTGACAGATCCTCTGTTGATGAACTTGTACCGAGGGACAACTGAGGATGCTAACTTGACGTGTTAGACCTTAACACAAATGACAGAATGCATGAATTCTAGTGGCAGGGCTAGGGAGCGTGCCAGTGGGGACGGGGGTATGAAGGTGATTAAGGTGTTCTGTGTGAAATACACTAAAATTCAATAAAAAATTTCAAAATATCAGTTAAGTAAAAAAATAAAAACCAAAAAGGACATAAAACATGAATAAAGACATATTAGGATTTTAGTACTGTGTTTCACACGTGGATGTCATTGATATTATTCACATGATTTTTGTGATTTTTCTGAGAATACTGTTGTTCCTATTCCTACCTTGAAAAGGCTTTCAGGAAACTATAGCAATCTTATCATATTTCAATATAAGGGAAATTATTTTTATTTTATGCAACTATTCTGTAGTTTTGAATACAGGTCATAATTCTTTTTTATAATATTTTTTATTATTTTATGTGTATGAGTACATTACCTGCATGTATATAAGTGCACCCATGTCATGTAATGCCTGCAGAGATCAGAAGAGGGCATTGAATCCCCTGGAACTGGAGTTATAGATGGTTGTTAGCCATCATGTGGGTGCTGGGAGTCAAACCCGGGTCGTCTGCAAGAGCAGCTAGGGCTCTTAACCACTGAGCAATCTCTCCAGCCCCTCAACTAGCCCCAAATGTGATTTTTCACACTTTAGACAAAAGGAGGGCACCACTAACTTTGTAATCTTTTAGATGAAAAACATCTGAGGATAATGATTTTGTTATACACCATTTTGCACATGCCCTGATACATTACAACTATTTTGTTCTGAGGGAAGAGAATAGTGACAGTGTAAGCTATGGCAAATCAGGGCTTCTTATGTAAAAAGGAGTACCTCAGGGGCCAGGGAGAGGGCTTGCTCAGTGAAGTGCTTGCCCTGCAAGTGGAAGGACCTGAGTTTGATCCCGTTTGGGCATAGTGGCATACACCATAACCCCAGTGCTGAGGAGGTGGAGACAGAAGGAATCTGGGGAGGCAGAGACAGGCAGATCCCTGGGGCTCACTGACCAGTCAGCCCCAGCTTATCAGTGACCTTCCAGGTCCCAGTGAGAGACCCTGTCTCAAAAACAAAATAGACGGCTGTTTGAGAGCCAGATCTGAGGTTAATTTCCATCCTCCATACGCACCTCCCTGACATGAACCTGCACCCACATGAACATGCACACATGCCAGCATGTAGAAACACACTCAAACGTGCGTGAGCGCATACACACACACACACACACACACACACACACATACCAAATGAATATTTAAGAAGAGCAGCGCTAATATAACTCTAATGGCTGACATTTGGGTGGGCAAGATGAATATTACCAGATATTTCACATTTTTAAAGAAAGCTGAAAGTCAAGATTTATTTGTGAAGTCCATTTTTATATGTTGAGAAATAATTCAAAATATGAAAATGAAAACCTTCTGGAAACTAAATACAGTCTGCCAAACAAAACATGTCAGACCATTTACAAAATTTATATAAGGCTACGAAGAATTCTGGCTCTCAATCTTGCTCCATAACTCCACCGTGAACTGATCCTTCATAGTGTTGGGTATGACTGAAGAGTTGAAATAACTAGGAAACATTGATAAAGTTCTTTTTCTTTTTTTGGTCTTTATGACACAGGGTCTCCCTGTAGCCCCACCTGGCCTGGAACTCACTATGTGGACCAGGCTGGCCTTGAACTCACTGAGATCTGCCTGCCTCTGCCTCCTGAGTTCTGGGACTAAAGGCGTGTGCTAACATGCCTGGCCTGCTAAAGTTCTTGTTATACACCAGACACCACACTATGTGCTAGGTACCTCACTTAATCTTCACAGTTATATAAGTTACTGTATTAATAAATTTACCTCAGGTAAGATAATTGAATTGAAGGTAAGAAATAAACATGCCTAAGCTCACCAAACTTTTGAAAGAGGAAGCTAGATAAAATACTGAGTCAGGGAGGGCATCCAGTACAGTGCTCATGGCTCCTTCTAGGTGAGTGATCCAGGTCGAAGGGATGGTGAGGGCCTTGCCTCAGAGTTTCCCAAGTGGTGAGAACTGCTTCCCTCCAAACTGGGTCTTCGCCATCAAGCCACGCTGCTTTGAATTTTTACGTGTTTTGTCCCTGAATCCGGATATTTCTGTGAGTTTTACCAAAAACAATGAAGCATTTCGTTTTGTCTCCTTATGTCCTTATTTAATCAATGTGTCAGCAGCATGTGAATCAATTTTCTTAAGAAAGCGGACGTTAGAAATTCTGCAGTTATGTACTTCTTTAAAAATCTTTTCTTTTAAAAGTTTTATGGCATGCATTGCTCTCCTGATGTATTTCTTCACTCTCTTGCTTATACATCACAACAAACCTCATTAGACACATTTCTTCCTAGCATTTCAAAGGTTTAAGAGGAAAATACTGGTTTACTTACACACTTCCCAAAGCATATCACAAATCTTAGAGAACCACAAGAATTTTTCTCCAGGGCCCCATGAAGGAACATAACTCTGTCAGAGAGAGGGGTTTCTGGGTCTCAGTCTCTAATAAAAAGTCAACAATTGCGATTCTGTTGAAGTGAAAAGCTTCTTACTGTACTG
>NW_008331992.1:2387229-2389369 GCF_000622305.1 Nannospalax galili | reverse complement strand
CTCTCTCTCCTCTCCTCTCCTCTTCTCTCTCTCTCTCTCCCTCTCTCTCTCTCTCTCTCTCTCTCTCTCTCTCTCTCTCTCTCTCTATCTCATAGTTTCCCTTTTAAAAAATTTTAAGAGAAGCAGCAAGTCCTGAAACTGCCTATCTCCAAGACTGTCTCTTTCCCATACATCTTGAGAGACATGACTGAGATATTTTTATTATCAAGGCAGAAGTAGTCAGTGATGTTCCCCCACAGGCTCTAGTCCATTGGCCTCTATTATCCCTTGGGCCAGACTTGAAAGTCAGGTTTAATGGAGTAAGAATGAACTCTGGTTGTGCTGGTACAGGCCTTGTGTTCCCAGCTTCCTGAGATTCATTCTCTCCATGTTGACATCACAGTCGGAGAAGCCCTAGTGGTGCTAAGAACTGGAGAAACTGAATGTTCCAGACTCAGATTTTTGCTGTTGTGAACCAGTGACTGCACTGCTCTCTGTAATTACTATAACCAGTTTTCCAAAAACACACAATTTTAAAAGCAGGGCACATATTTTTTTTTGTTTGTTTGTTTTTGTTTTATTTTATGATTTGCTGTCTGTATTCTTTCAAAAATTGTTTTAAGAGACACACTTAACTTCTGTCACTATTATTATTATTATTTATTATTATTATTGAGACAGGGTATTCCTGTAGACACAGCTGGCCTGGAACTCACTATGTAGTCCAGGCTGTCCTTGATCTCACAGAGACCTGCCTGCCTCTTCCTCTCAAGTGCTGGGATTAAAGACATGTGCCATCACTCTGGGCTTTAACTCATTTATATATCACTAGCATTTTTATTTTTTAAAGCATGAATTAACTTTGTGTAACTACATCTTTGAACAGTTTCCTTCCTAAAAAATGTCATTAAAGAAAATTATACCTTCCTAAATAAAAGTGGACCAGAATTATCTAGACAACTTATCATAGTAACTAGAGCCTTAACCAAAAATTACTATTGAATAGGAAATTGAGACCTACTTAATTATGAGGCTTATTTATTGTATTGCTTGATAAACTGTTTTCGTAAAACTAAAGTCATAGATTGAAATCTGGAGTGGGCCTGTTAAAGTTGTTTTATCTAAGAATTACCAATTGTAATATTAAATTAAGGTTAATGTCTATTGACAAATAGGATTAGTAAACTAAAGTTGAACCCATCCATGTCCCCTAAAATGTCATTACAAGTTCAGTTCCTCCAAACCTCCCCCCATTATCTACATGGTAAACTTTCAAGCCTTAAAAGGCAGCTAAAAAGATCTTCAGTAGATTTCTGTCCTTACTACAAATTCTGTCAGCCACTACTTGACTGGTACAGTTTAGAAACCTACTGTCATGCAGGTCACATTTCCTAAAACATACTAGAGTTTACCAATTCATCTTTCAAAAAAGTAAACACAGTAACTGCTCCATACATGCTCTGCCCTGCAAAGCCTACTGGGCCTACACTTCCTGTGATCCAACCATATATTTCCATCACCTGATCCCAAGTATGAAATTTTATTTGGCAGTTATATCATTTTATCTATTCTTCTTATATTTGATGTCCCCAATGTCACTTCTTAAATGATAATATTTGGTTGACAGACCATATCTGTGTGTTTATGCGACCAAATGGCCAATAAGATTAGTTTGATTACAAGCACTCATTGGCTCTGTTCCTTTGCTTTTATTTCATATGTTTATACTTTATTTAAAAAAAGATTAAGAGTAAAAATGTTATGAAATATTTCTGGCAATGCTTCAGAATCAATTCTAATTAGTTTATTCATAAATAAATTTTCTGGGTCTAGAGATATGTATGGTTCAGTGGTGTCCCGACCCGCAGGACAGTCAACGTGGGTTTCTGGAGGGAGGAGAGGGGACGGAAAGGGACAAGGGATGCGAAGAATGGAGACAAGACAGGCTTTCTGATCAAGTCTCATTTAATGAACATTCACACAAAGTTTTTATAGGGAGGAGAGGGGGAAGTTGGCAGGGAAAATTCCATTGAAGTAGAGCAATTCAATTAACAGAACGAATATCACAATAACACCACACCAATTGATCACAGAGTAAATTCCATAGTAACATCACAATTCTATATAGCAAGTTATAAATCAATTAAGAGGTTACACTTGT
>NW_008331992.1:2351865-2387083 GCF_000622305.1 Nannospalax galili | reverse complement strand
GAGGGTAGAAAACATGCCGTGGGCGCAGTGTCAGACTGGGGTATCATGACATCAGTGTGGACTTTAGAGTTAGGCTCTGATTTAACATTTTTGGGATTTGAAATCCTAGAATGTATCTCGGGTGACATTTCTTTGTCACTGTCAAGGGAGATGAGGTCTATCTCCTTAGGGGGAATTATTTTATCACTGGGAGGCTGCTGGGGGGGGCCTTGTAGGAGGCCTGAAGTTTGTTTTATGGCAGCCTCGGTGGAGGATTCATTTGAATCTATTAATTCCCTGATTAAGTTCCAGTAGGAAAAGGCTGTAACAGGAATTTTCTTGGGGCCAAAGACCTTATAGTAATCCTCTAAAGCATTTTTTACCCTTTTCCATCCTTTAATATCTATTATTCCTTTTTGGGGAAATCAAGGACAGGTTTCCTTAATGAATTCAAAGAATCTTAATAGATCCTCTATTTTAACCTTTACTCCTCGCGTCTTCAAGGCTTCTTGCAATTGCCTAACATAAAGTTCATGCCTGCTTATTTCTTGTCCCATAATCAAACGTCTGTACTTACTTCTGGTTGTAGCCGAGGCAGGTTCCCGCGGCGAGTCCAGAGTGAAAATTGTTGTGGAACGTTCCTTTGGGGACGTCTTCTTCCCTCACTGGATCCTCCGTATCCAGCCCTCACGCTGGGCACCAGATGTCCCGAACCATGAGACAGCCAGCGTGGGTTTCTGGAGGGAGGAGAGGGGACGGAAAGGGACAAGAGATGCGAAGAATGGAGACAAGACAGGCTTTCTGATCAAGTCTCATTTATTGAACATCTACACAAAGTTTTTATAGTGAGGGAAAAGGGGGAAGTTGGCAGGGACCAATCTATTGAGGCAGAGCAATTCTATTAACAGAACAATTATCACAATAACACCACACCAATTGATCACAGAGTAAATTCCATAGAAACACCACAATTCTATATAGCAAGTTATAAATCAATTAAGAGGTTACACTTGTATGATTACAGAGTAATACCAAAGTTTCTTAGCAATTACATGAGAAAATGAGGGAGTCTCTCAAGCGTTAAGTGCCCAGGTTAGAACAACATGTTTGTGAGAGGCTTTCAAGTATAGTCATCTGGTTAATCTCAAACCAGGCCAGCCTTGATGTCTGAAAAACAGCTTTGCCAGGAATCAGGTCTTGCTATTTCCTGGGGTAGGGGCCTACGGCTCCCAACACAGTGGTTAAAAACATACACTCTTTCAGCAGGGACCTGAGTTCAGTTCCTAGCACCCATGCAGGATGACTCACAGTCACCTGTAACTCCAGTTCCAAGGAATCTTACATCCTCTTCTGGCCTCTATGGGTACTACAGTCACATGCACATATTCCCCCTCCCATACCCATAATTACAAACAAAATAAGCCTTTAAAAGTAATGTTAAAAAAAAATCAATGAATTTTCCAGGGGGTGGAGAGATGGCTCAGTGCTTAAGAACATTTGCTGTTCTTCCAGAGGACCCAGGTTTGATTCCCAGCACCCACATGGTGGCAAATAACCATCCATAACTCTAGTTCCAGGAGATCAGACACCCTCTTCCAGCCTCTATGGGCAATGCTTCTTCTAAGGTCCTTCTTCAACAAACTTAATAACTGGAAATAAAAGACATGTAAGCACAAAGTAGAGTGAAAGATAAAATGTATCCATCCATCACTCAGTCCATGTATTCATCATTTGTGATATACTGGGACCATCAAAGATTATTAGATATTCTCTTTCTATTTCATAATGTGTTTGTGGATCCATTAGTATTGATGTTTGCTTTTAGTGTTTAATGTGAAGAATGCAAAAAATATTTAAATTGAAATTGAGTGATATTTTCTCAGCCTTCATGAATTTCCAGCTACTTAAAATTTTTCTCGTTATCATTCTAGTCTGAGTCCAATGTGGTGAGAGATCATGTATTTCCCCTTAAATTTGTGACAGTTCTTCTGGCCTTTATTAAATATCTGCTTCATGATCCAATGGACATTTGAAAAGAATGGTCACTTTGCTCTGTGGTGGTGGTGAGTTCTGTTTCTACTCTAATTTTCTTTTTGGGTTAATCAATTTTTGGTAGAGTAATGTTAATGTCTGTGATTCTTGATCATCTCTTTCTCCCACTTCGATCAGGCTTTGCTTCATATATTTTGCAGCTCTGTGGTTTAGAACACAGAAACTTAGGCCTGGCATGCCTTCTTGGCAGAATAACCTTTTCGTCATTATGCAATGTCCCTTTCTGTCTGAGGTAATATTTTTGCAAAAGCCTATTTATGTAATATAATCACTATTTGTTTCCTTTGTTTAATTTTTATAGGATCTATCATTTTTTATCCTTTTACTATTAATGTATGTATTTGTTAATTTGAAATAAATCTCATTTAGACAGCTCAAGTTTAGTGACAAAAATGCACTCTTCCAATTACTATCTTTTAATTTTTTGATGTTTTTGAGCTAATTTATTGAATTACTTACTTTACTTCCTGTATTTTCAGTTCTAAAATTTACATTTGATTCTCATTTGTGTCTGTATTTTCTTCAGAAGTTGCAATCATTTCTGCCTGTTTCAAATGGTGTTTGTAATTGACTGTCTTTTATCATGACTACTTTGCTCTATGCCACATAACCCTAACATTCTTTTCATCTTGGTATTCACATCTTTCTCACTTTAAAGTATACTTATTTATTTTAATTGTATTCATTCATTTTAATTGAATAATATTTTATGTATGGCACACATGTGCACCATGGTGTTTTGATATATGTGTTTATGTGGAATGGCTAAGCCAAGTTCATTGTAGCATGCATTATTTTCCCATGTTATAGCCTGTTAGTGAGATATATACCCAAAGATCTCTCTTAGCCAATTTAAGCACAAAGTACATGGCATTATGTATGAGGTCTCTTGAATTTATTTGCTGACCCCTGGAACTACCAGTCCATTCTCTATGTCTCGGCTCCACTTTCTTTGCTTTCCCTCATGTGTGCAATCATGAGGTTTCTTTTTGTGTTGGCTTATTTAGCTTAGCATGATGTCCTCTCAGTTTATCTGTGTCCTCACAATCAGGATTTCCTTCTGTTTTAGGGCTCTTTCTTGTTTCAAGGTGTGCATATATATCACATATTTCTTATGCATTTTTCTTGGTCTGTTCAAGTTACCACAACAGAATACCTTATAATGGATAAAGTGCAAACCAAGAAAATTATATGTCACCTTATAAAGATAAAGGAGTCTGATATCAACACACCAGCAGTTTTGGTGTCTACTGAGAGCCTGTTCTTCATAGATGATGCCTTGGTGGTATGTCCTTATCAAGGAAGGACAAAGTTTAATTTAACCTTCCAAATCAGGGCACTCCACTAGTATGATTAACAAAAGGACTCACTTATTTACATACATACATACACATGCACACAGTCATGGAGAACAAAATATGCTTGCTGTATAGGAGAAACTGTATGCAATTGGAGGTCATAATGTTAAGCAAATTGATGCTTTTTATATACTTCATCATTTATTTTATATTAATTAATTTTGGTCTTTGACAATTTCATATATGTGTATTACCTTGTGTATTAGATCATAATATGAATTTGGGGGGGGCAGCAATGTTCAGACCATAGCATTTCTCCCATGTCCCCCTAAATTCATAGTTTGACCATGCAAAATATATTCATTTCATCCAGAACTTCGAATTTCTTAATTCATTCCAGCATCAACAAAAAGGTCTTAACCCAGAATCTCATCTAGATATAAGCCAAATACAGATGTATTTTCCTGAACTTGCTGGCGTATGCCAGTTCAAAGCTCCTTCAGTGCTGTGTTTTAACATGAGGCTAAAATCAAATCCACTTAAATTGCCACTAAATTATTTTTCAGTTCCTCAGGAATACAACAAATCTGTCTCTTTCTCTTCACCTTTCAGAATCTTCTTTTGTTTTATAACTGAGGTGTTTTTTTTTTTTTTTTTTTTTTTTTTTTTTTTACTCCCTGTAGCCCCAGCTGGCCCAGAACTCACTATGTAGACCAGGCTGACCTCAAACTCACAGAGATCTACCTGCCTCTGCCTCCCAAGTGCTGGGAATAAAGGAGTGTGCCACCACGCCTGGCATAACTGAGGTTTTTAAAAGTTGCATTTAGTGACTGGATTAGGGAAACACAGATAGGTCTTAGAAGTTGAAATCCTGGTGGTAGTTTCCAATACAATATCTACCTTCTCCTTCTCAATAACACAGTCTAGTGTGCTAGAGGCAGTGTATCAAGTTAAAAACGCAAACTTCCTCAGATTTTCTTGCTTTTAGAGGTAGCCAGGTGATCAAGTTTGGGCCCGTTATGAAAGAGCCAAAATCTAGCCAATAAGACTTTGGTAAAAGCTATTATTCTACTAAAAACATATGGAAGTAATACATCTTTGTCCTTCATCCTTCATGGCTCCTTTTTTTTTAATTTCTTTTTGAGACAGGATCTCCCTGTAGCCTCAGCTAGCATGGAATTTGCTATGCTCTCTTTGTAGACCAGGCTGGCCTCAATCTCACCTGCCTCTGTGCTGCCTGAGTTCTCTTAGGGTCCCTCACTCCTGGTGCTATTAGACAAACCACATAACATGCCTTTATTTGAATTTTTCATAGTTTATCTCCTGGGTAGGAGAAATAGAGTAACTTACAAAGGTAAAAACCCAGTGCCCGGCAAAAAGGCAAACACCTAGTTCCCCATTCTACTCTGTGGCTCAGTGGCCCACTGTTCCAGATCACTTCCATTCCCTGTCCACAGTCTCCATTAGCCTTTGCCCATGTCTCGTGGTCCCATAGTCTCACCCCAGGTTGGTAAACACCCCCTCTCACATCCATGCAGGCACGACACTGAGGCCATTTTTTTCTGTGCCACCAGTTCTGTCCAAGATGACCCCAGTGCTCCTCCCTCCATGGCTAACTCTCTGTAGCCAATTCTCCGTAGCAGGCTCTGCCCCTCAGAGGAAAAAGTACTCCTCAGGACACACTCCACCCCTTCCTCTGGCTCTTACAATCCTTCTGACAATCTTCTGCTAAGGTCCCTGAGCCTTGGAGGGGGTGACAGATGTAGGGTGATTACTCTTGTATCATGGTGAGATAGTGACTTCTTGGGCCTCCCCATTATTCATCTTTAAACCATGGCCATTGATCTATCTCAGTGGTGTTTCTTCTACTCTAAAGACAAATGGAAGGAAGTAGACACATTTAAATGAACATGAATGTAAATACAGATGCCTAGAAGATATCCCAGTAGGTGTACTCTATTCATTAAACAGTATACTTGTAATGGTTTCCCTGCTAGGGCCTGTAGCCTTTCTTGATACAGGGGGTTGGCCTGGTCTACAGCACCAGATGTGTGTTCCACCCCTAGGAGCAGCCCTTATCCAATTAGAAATTTGTCAATTTTATGCATGTTAGTCGGGCCATTATTGAACTTGCAGGCATTGCTTGGCATGTCCATAGTGTGCAGCATGCTGGGTCCATTGTTGAGTAGAATCATAAGGGATTCTTTCTTCTCCAACCATCTGCATAGTGCCTTCTGGCACTATGAATGTCATCCATCCAGTGGCATAGAGTTGTTTGGCTTAGTCTCAGCTCCATCTCTTCTCCCGTGCTCACATCATGCAGTGTCTTCAGCAACATGGCCTTACCGACCTTTCTAGTGTACAGCTGACATTAGTGGCAATAGCCTTGGTGAATTTGAGGACCTCTAGGATCTCTCCCTGACCAATAGCTCATGGGGAGGGGGCAAACCAACCCCTGGTACTGTAGATTTTCTTAACAATTGTATAGTTTGGGAGCCTCTGTTTTTATCTTACCCAACCATAAAACTCCCAAGAATCTTACAACTATAGCTGTCCTTTGCTTCTTCAGGTATCTTTCAAATGGGTTTCACATCTGTAAAACACTCGAAGGAAGGTTAACATCATATATTAAGTCCATCATAGACAAGGTGTAAGACAGCATGGAAAGGTTTTATCCATTTGCCTTAACTGTTTTCTCCACAGATCCTTGTAGGTACCATGGCATGGGACATTGTAGGTATGAGACATTAATTTGGTTAGTTCTTTACTCTCTTTAGTTATCCCTTTGGAGTCATTTTGCATTTGGGGGATTTTACATGGAGTCTCTTTGTATTCTTTTATTCTTGATACACTTACAGGTGTTTGCTCCAGTTGCCTGACCCTGCACTAGGCTAAGGAGGCAAGGGGTTTCTTCTGTCCCCATTGCACCTGTTGGTTCCCTGAGTCAGGCAGGCCCTGGGACTGCCTCCTGACCGTAGCCATATCTGTCATCTCTCCATTGACCACACCTGGCTGCTGGGGGAGGTCTTGGTGGGAAAACTGCCTCCACCTCTAGTATAACCTTTATCAGAAGAGAAATGCATCTTACTTAATCTTTAGGGATTCTTAACCACACCTGGGACAGTTTTTATCCTTTGAATGCCTTTGTAAACTGTTGTTCTGGTTTTAAAGCCTTCCAGAAACTCCTTAGTACTGAATCTGGTTTTCTATCAATTTTGTCTTTGGGAATTTGGGCTTGAAATAAGTCTTGCCACATTTGTCTTCGAGTAACCCAAATGGACCATTTCTTCCTTCTGGGCTTTTTTATATCTCTTGTAGGATGTTTTGCTATTTTACAGACATGTTTTACATGCTGGTCTGAATCATTTTGATCTGCTAAAGAAAGCCTCTCTTACTTTACAAAGATTCTGTCCCATTAAAGGGCTTAGCAATACCATTAAAGGTCTATACCATTCTTGAAGTTCCAGTTGAATTAAGCTTTCCTTCATATCTTTGGTGAACACAGTCTTACCTGGCCCAGTGAACTGGGTATCATATATTGCTTTTCTCATGCCTAGTTCTCTCAGTAATGCCTGTCCCTCCTTTAAAGTCCTCCAGCCTCTATTAATTATGGGAGTTCCCCTTGGTGATGACCGTGTATCTTTAAAGCCTTCCACCAACCATCACATTAAGGACTGCTCACCCTTGCATTGGCCTAGGTTGAACAGCCTGTATTGCAAGGATGGATGGGTGGTTATATAACTCAGCTGTGAAACTTCTGAAGGACTTAGACTGACGCTATTTGCTCCCATGTCCCATACCATCAGGAGCCATGTGGTGAGGGGCTCTTTGATTGCTTGCTTGTAAGTTTTTCCTAGTTTTAACAGTTCCAGTGTGGAGTATTTCCTAGCTACAGCACCGTTAGCTCTTTTCCTTTTTGTATCAAAGGTTGAATCTGAGGGGCAGCTTTAGCTACTTTTATTTTTAGGTTGTTTCCTTTTTCATTATTATGTGTCTTTTTTTCAGAGTCCTTGGACTGGAAAAAGTTAAAATGTCCCAGTTTTTTTTTCTCTATCTCAAGCTCTGCAACTGGATCTGCCAGCACCTCCCTGGCCTTTTTAGCTTCCCCTGCCTGGGGCACATCTTTTACTATGGAGGGGGCCATAGACCCCTCTCTGGATTCTCCACTTGTATCCAAGGTCTGTAACAGTTTTTCTAGCCTTTCTATAACCTTTAACAAATCTTCATATACCCTCAATTGGGCTGTTTCCCCACATTTACAACACAGCTGTGGCCCACACTTCTATGTGGCTGGCTCCTTTTTAGTTACGTATTGTAATACACTGTTAGGTCCACATCAGCACCATCATTAACATCCTTGCTTTTCTCAAACTTCTGTGGTTTGTCTTTTCCAGCGCCATCCTGCTCACTACACCAATTTGTTGCCCGAGTTCTCTTAGGGTCCCTCGCTCCTGGTGCTATTAGACAAACCGCATACACATCTTTATCTGAATTTTTCATACTTTATATCCTGGGTAGGGGAAGTAGAGTAACTTACAAAGGTGAACACCCAGTGCCCCAGTTGGCTCTGTGTGTGGCTCAGTGGCCCACCATTCCAGATCACTTCCGTGCCCTGCCCACAGTCTCCGTTAGCTTTCACCCATGCCTTGTGTGCCTGCGGTCTTGCCCCAGGTCAGTAAATGTCCCCTCTCACATCCACGCAGGTGAGACACCTGGGCCATTCTTTCCATACCTGCTGCTTCTGTCCAAGATGGCCCCAACACTCCTCCCTCCCTGGCTAACTCTCCACAGCCAATTCTCCACATCAGGCCCTGCCCCTCAGAGGAAAAATTACCCCCTGGGACACACTCTGCCTCCCTAGTGCTGAGATTAAAGGTGTGGGCCATCATGCTCTTCTGCCTTTCTTTCTCCCTGAAATGGGAAAAGATGTCTGGAGATTTAACAGCAATTCTGTGTACAAAACACTTTAAGTGTAATTGATCAGGAAGCTTATAGGAATCTGAGTCCCTCATCAACTTTTCCAGAAATTTCAAATTCTCAAACTTCCTTTCTAAAAGGTTTTTATGGTGTAGGGATAAAGCAAAGCAAAACAAAAATGTTGTCTTAAGTGTTGTGGTGGCTGTCTTTCTGTTGTACTTACTAAATAGATTCCCAAGGGGCATCCACTCTGCTGTTGTCTACCCAACTTATTGCCCAACTAAATGACTTATTCAGAATTCAACTGAGGTAACTTTTACTAAGATGCCTTCTGCATGTTTATCATAAAGGAGAACTTGGTTCAACTGCTGTTTTGGAATAGCCACCCATTCATGTTTTGTCTCAGTGCAAGCTTTACAATTATGTCTCCTAGTAGCCAAATTAAAAAATTATTCTTTGAGAGATTCACACATGTATTTTAAAATTATTTCATTTTATTTATTTTTATATGTATAAGTGTTTTGTCTGCATGTATAGAAGTACACTTGTGTGTACAACACCCATAGAAGTGAGCAGAGGGTGTTAGATCCCTTGGAATTGGAGTTATGGAGGTTATTAGCTGCCATGTGGTTGCTGGGAACTGAACCTAGGCCCTCTGGAAGAACAGCAAGTACTCTTAACTGCTGAACTACCTCTCCAGCCCAGATAAAATCTATTTTGATCACATTCATCCCCACAATGCCTCTTCTTAACGCCTCCCAAATCCACCCCTACTTGCCTATGCCCCAATTTTATGTCTTTTCTCTCTCTCTCTCTCTCTCTCTCTCTCTCTCTAACAACCAGTGAACTCCAATTTATGCTGTCCATATGCTTCTGGGTGTGGGGCTATCTTCTGGGTCATAGTTGATCCACCAGGAATCATACCCTTAAAGAAAATTGACTCCCTGTATACCAGAAGCCATCAACTGTCCAGAGCTCCTCGGTTAGTGGTGGGGGCTCATGAACTCTTCCCATACCATGACTGGTCCACCTCTTAAGGCAGGTAATATGCTTGTTATAAGATATTATGCATGGTATTTTCTGGCTATACAATAATGACTTTCAAAAAGGCAGATCAAAAATCCTAGGTTTTATTTCTGTCATTACATCTTGTGTTTATTGTTTGTAATATTTTCTAAGTAATCAGAGTCATAAAGTATGGCCATCTTGGCATATTTCATTTTTCTCAGCTCAAAATAGCTAAGACACTAGGCAGAAATTATTGTCAGAGTTATATTAAATACATTCAGTTAAAGTAAAACAACACTGATTCATCTATTTTTTATGAAATTGGCAAATTTGCCCTTCCTATGGTACTGAATTTTGGATGTGTGTGTACTTTGTATCCAGAAACTTGTTTACAGAGCCTGGAGGCATGAGGCAGCTTCCTGGGCAGATTTTCTAGATGCTTTCCCTCCCTGAAGTTCTCAAGCAAGAAGTGAAAGTGTTCTGGGATGCATTTCAGAGTAGTGGAGTAGTGCTGGGCTGGTTCTCACTGCCTTTGAGATGCCAGGATGCCTTTATGGCCAGCCCAAACTCTCCCTGATTTGGTCTGCGATGGGTGAAGGACTTTTCCTTTCTGCTGGCGTCATCATCTTTTTCTTCCATTACTAGAGACTCCTTTCCATTTTTTCCCTTCCCTAACTCCTGAGTGAGTTTGTTTGAGAAGATAAAATCAACTCCAGGGACATTTCACTCCAGGAGCTCTCCAAAGACAGAGCAGAAAGTCAGCAGAGTGTACAGGAGCGTCTGTGGCCAGAACAAGAGGCCCTGGAGTCTTCAGAAGCAGACTATGGGAATGGAGGGATGGAAGCAGCTACTGTCAGCCTCCAGCCTCCGGATTTTCAGACATGAGTCCATTTGATGTTTGCTTTTTATTCAAGAGGCATGGCACATATTCCAACAATTTGAAAGACTTATGTAAACATAAACTCCTCTGCTTTTTGTCAAAGTAGATGACTAAGCTTATTAATACCCAGTTTAAGCACATTTTCTACTCACAAGTTTATAAAAAACAGATTCCAACATTAATGATAATTGGATATACATAATAGTAGTTGAAACTAAAAATATTAATTATATAACTCAAACACAAGTATCAAAATGGGAGTGTATTTAGAATTTCCAAAGGAAGAAGATAATAGCACATACCAGCCAGTGGGGCAAAGTCTGCTGTGTTGAATTAGGCAGCAAGCTGTCAGAAGAGTCATTCTATGAAAACATGATTTTGAAGTAGTACTCATGTCTATAAACCTCAGTTTCATAATTAAAGTATTTAGCATTATTAACTAATACTTGACATTTACTTTGCCTTCATCTCAGTTATTAGAAAGAAAACTAATCTGATACAACTGTTGCTGCCTTGATGCCTCTGTAGTTTCACAATTTATGGTTTTGTCCTCTAGCTACAAAAATTAAGAAATTAGTCAAACAACATTGAGAGAAAATTAGCAATCAAGATATTTCAATTCCCGGACTTGAAATAAAAACATTTTTTAATAGTTTTAAGAATTCATTTTAGTTGTCTATGATAGAAATAATTCATTTTGAAAGAAAATTTCAAACAGTTCTGACTCATATATTCTATGGTTAAGAAGTTTAAAATTTAAGGTTATAGGCGCTTTATTATAACAAGTCAAATGCTATCAGTAGATAAACATCATTCTGGTCGTATTTCTCAGAAAAAATTTAATTCAGTTGTGTCTTCTGAGATTTTTCTAAATGTGTTTTTGAAATTATTTACTGAAAGTCAATTCAGAGATGCTGTCATTTGAATTTCTCTAATAAAATGAATGTCCAGATTTTTATCCCATCTTCACTTACCAGAATGTTGTCTTTTCAAATGAAGGATTGCGGCCAAGAGGGCCGTGGACTCAGCGTGCTCAGGTCAGTTCAGCAAGGCAGAGCCTGAGTGAACCTTTCTGAGAAGGGCCCTACATACAGTATCACGATTGTCCCACCTCGCCCACATCCAGTGTGAGGCCACATGTGTTGAGTCATGTCTTTCTCTATGTAGAGGGACATGCTCTTTCCACAGCTTGTGGTTTTGGGCAGTTCCAAAACTACCCCTTCGGGCTTGTCTTTGGGCTAGTCTCTATTTGTCTTTACATTCCCCAAAGACGTTTCTTCCCTTACATTATGATTCATTTCCTTTAAATCTCTGGAGACTAGACATTTCTTTTTCCTGTATTACAGACTTATAAAGGGGCTCTTTGGATCTGTCTTTGTTCTCTGTGCTGAGACTAGTTGGACTTTTTTACTGCACACATATCTTCTTTACTGGGATGTTATCTTGATTTCTTAAACTCTGTTTCAGGCTTTTTCAAAGTCTCTCTCTCTCTTTCATTCTCTCTCTCTCTCTCTCTCTCTCTCTCTCTCTCTCTTTCCCCACCTCCGTCCTTTCTTTCTTTAACATTATCTTGCAAAAGCTTCTACCAAAGAGCTTCACTAATTGTGCCTTCTGTGGCCTCTCTCAGAAGGGTCAGATAGGGTCTGCCTTGCTGAGCTGGCCCGAGCACACTGAGGCCACAGCCCTCTTTGCGGCATTCCTTCATTTGAAAAGTCAACATTGTGATAAGTGAGGTTGGAGTAAAGAGCTGGCCATTCATTTTATTAGAGAAATCCACACATGTCTAAATAGCCTTTCAATAAATAATTTCAAAAATACATTTAGAAACATTTCAGAAGACCCAACTGAATTAAAATTTTGTTTCTGGGAAATTAGTTTTTCTAAGGTAGGGTAGACAAAATTCTATGATGGCTTCAGGATCCCCGGCCCCTTATGTACTTCTTATATAATTACCTTCCCTTGAATGTGAGATGATCTTATACTGGTATTCATTATCTCAATTATTATATTATAATATTATATTATATTATACTCTGTTCTGTAATATTAATGGGGGAGTGTAATTGAGGCTGCTGATCCATGAACTTTAAGCTACTTGAAAGGGAGAATAATGTCCTGATAGAATCGGTTGAGTTCCTTGTAGGTTAACATCAGAAGGCAAAAAGTTGGATTATTGCTGGCCTGGACATAATGTTCATGCTGTGAACTGCTTACAGCAGTACCACGCAAGGAACTGTGGGTAGTCTCAAGTAATCGGAGCAGTCTATGACTTTGCTATAGCTATCAAAATTAAATAAGTAAATAAGTAAATAAATAAACAATAAATGAATAGAGTGGGATCTGTGTCTGATGAGCAAACGGAAGGAAATGTGCCACCACACTGATGTCTGTAAGGAGGATCCTGGGTGTGAGATGAGGCCATTTCCCTGACTGTCTCCTAACTGCAGCCCATGGACCCTAAAGGAGATAATGTGAGATGGCAACATGGCTGTTTCAAGCCTCAAGTCTGTGGAAGTTTATTCATAACAGTAGGAACTGAGACTCACAAATCTTGCTCTTGTTTTGTGGATGAAACGGCTTTCTTGTCCCCTGCTGACGACATTCATACCAGTTATCTTTTGTGCCTCTATTACTTTCATTTTTTCCTTTACTATTTCAGGCTCTTTCTTGAGCCAAAAGCTCTTCTCAAATGGCAGTTATTCTTAGTCTTCCTTATACTCAGATGAGAGACACTGAAAAGGAGATCAAGCACCTGAGTGAGGCCTTGTGACAAACACTTTCCATTTTGGTAGATTAAAGAGGAAACACGAAGATATTTTCTCTGTTCGTATTGAAATTCTCAAACAGGGATATGTTTGATCTCTGGTTATGTGCTAACACCCAACTGCTAGGATCCTACTTCTGAGAAGTGAGGAACTCAGAAAATTTGACAAACATAGACTATTGTTAGGGTAATGACTTCATATTGTTTAGGCAGAAGGAGGTACTTCCTGATTCTAGACTTGTGAATGAAAGCCGGTTACATTTTAAAACTAAATTTGTTGAAATTTTCTTTCTTATTCTTCTAACAGTGTTGGTGGCTGATCCCAGTGTCTCCTTCATGCTAGACAAACACTTAATCATTGATCTATACCCCTTATCTTTTGATACAATCAATCAATACCTAACTTCAGTTTTAGGATTGTAAAATGCCTCAGGTCTCACATTGCTAGTACTGATGCTTCAACACGAGTGTCTAGCTCCGTGCATACTACCGTAAGTACTGCCTTCCACTCCTGTTTGCAATGTGACACAGCAGAACTCCCCTCACAGTGCGTGTGACAGGCCAGGCCAGTGAGATGCCCTCAGGTCTTTGCTATAAATCAATTTTCTTCAACTTTGTATTCTTTTCTGTACACATTTTGGACTATAATAGTGAAAACAAAAACTTAAAATTACCATTTAAAATGGAAAAGTCAAGAGGAGAAAATACTATTTAATACAGATGAGCATAGTGTGACTTTACTAAGGGTGTTTTCTGCACATGATGTATAAACTAGTGTGTAGATGGCAGAGGCACTTTTAAATTGTGAAGTAGGAGAGATATACTGCCTTTCTGTATGCCTCAGAATAGAAGTCTGATCAATACAGACCATTATGTACATCATGTTTCTGAAGGTCGCTGTTAACCAAGCAGAGAGAATCAGAATACCGCCCTCCCCCACCACAGAGGCCATGTCTAGACCAAGGCACCTTAGCATTTTTTTAGTATCCTCTTTGCCACTGACAGCCAGTGCTTACCATGAGCTATCCCCACTGCCTCTCAGCTCACTGCACCATCCATCCATAAGGCAGAATTCCAGATTTGACAGAAGCAAAGCTGACATGAGGATGAAACTGTCCCTGAGTTAGACGTCTCCATGCAGGCCACTCATGTTAATCAGTTCCCAAGGGGCTTAGAGTTCCTTAATTATTATGGAAACATTAGGTCATTTTTGGCTTTTCAGGTGAGGCAGAGGAAGAACAACAAAAAAAAAATAGGAAATACATTTTCAAGTGCTCTAGTAATTTAGAAAGAAATTATAGCTATATATTAAATATTAATATACAAATAGAATTAATTCATAGGCACTATGCTAAGAATGACACAAATATTAGAGGTGTGGAAGACATGTTTTTCGCCCCCAATTCTAATAAAATCTACAGAATTAAAGGCTTTGTATATAAGCACTTGTAAGCTAGCCTATTACTAGAGTTATAAATGAATAATGAGCTAATTGGGAAGAATCATTGGAAAGGGGTTGTGCATGAACAGAGTGCAATCTGCCATATGTCCTTTGTTTAAAGGTGGGAGCTCTGTTCTCAGAAAATAAAAAGACTTGGATTTATTTTCAGAAAGAAAATGGAAAAGAGAATGATGGCTCTAAATTGACACATAACCCACCCTTATGTAAAAGCAACTTTTATAATGAGCTAATTGGGAAGAATCATTGGAAAGGGGTTGTGCATGAACAGAGTGCAATCTGCCATATGTCCTTTGTTTAAAGGTGGGAGCTCTGTTCTCAGAAAATAAAAAGACTTGGATTTATTTTCAGAAAGAAAATGGAAAAGAGAATGATGGCTCTAAATTGACACATAACCCACCCTTATGTAAAAGCAACTTTTGGACTTTGGGGAAAGGTTCATCAAAATTATATTTGAACTCTTAACTTAGTTCAATCATATTTCTGGGTTTAAAAAATGATGCAGTATTCAATTTATTGTTGGTTTTGAAAATGAGAATAAAGCAATTATTATTTTTAATATTAGCAAGAAAAACAGCTGTGGTTGCAAAAATACAATCAGTAGAGACAGCAGAAGAATCACATTTTATTTATTCATTGAGCTTACTAGAATATGGCTATTATAACAGCTTGTGGTTACATATAAAGATATGAAAGCTAATTATTGGTTAAGCACAAATGCAATAATGATACAATAGCTATAAAGACAAGACAAATAAATAATACAAAAATATATTCAATGCTCTCAGTAGACCAGATACTAGGAAAACTTGGTTTGGTGATAGCTGATGTTACCTGATTTCAAAGCCATTGCTTAAGGTAGCTCTAATTCCTAGGGAAGAAAAACCATTTAAGCTTGTGCTTCCTTTCTATATGTAATTTTAACAAGTCCTTTTTACATATCCTCAGAGGCCTTCTGATAGATAGCTCTGAATATATATTACAACTAACAAGAATAGGGGAATATCACCTATTTTTATGTGCTGATAACCGTACTATAGGTAAAATGATAGGCAAAGCAGAAACATAATAACCAAATTATTTATTGAATAGATGAAACAATTTTTTTCATCTAGGTGAGATGAATTACCTTTCCTATACAGTTTTAAATGTATTTACCCTTCTCTCAGTTCATGAAAAGCAGTATCCCAGTACCCCTCAAAAGAAAATTGATATGTGATAATATCATCTCAGAACAATATAATTTTATTTGTTAGGCTAACACTCTTCAAATACTTGTGCAGTTTGACTGGTGACCTGATGAACCTCAAATTAATGATAAAAGTAGACTATTTCATATCTGGCCTGTTTTTCCTTAATCCCTTACTGGAAATGATTGATTAATTAGCTGTATATTCCCAGCAAACTTGCAGTCAAAATCAATACAGTTAAAAAGTATGGGAATTGGTCAGATGGCACCAAGGCTGATGATCTAAGTTCGGTCTCTGGACCCTACGCAGTAGAAGGAGAGAATCGACTCTACCGAGTCTTGTGACTTCGAAACATACAGCTTTCCCTACACACACACACACACACACACACACACACACACACACACAGAGTAAAGAAAAAACTTAGATGTTTTATGGAGGGCTGGAGAGATGATAAAAAGCGGGTGTGGAGGATTCAAAACTCCACTGGGGGACCAGAAATGAGCATTCAAGGAGCTTAGGAGTCAACCAGTCTAGGCAATTGATGAGTCCCAAGTTCAGTGAGAAACCATCTCTAAAGAAAGGTGGAGATCGATGGAGGAAGGCACCAGATGTTGACCTCTGGGGTCCATAAATACTCAAGCACATACAATCACAGCACACAGATACACATGGACACACAAACACATCTTGTGGATTGCCCCTCATTTTATAAAAAAATACGATGGATACAGTATGACATTATTTTATAGGGACTAATAAAAAATAATTGTCTTTGGTTATACTTTCTTTTTGGGCGTTTAAGACCATACAATTGGCCCAAATGAATCATTTTATTTTACCCTTAAGGTCGTTTGAGGATCTGTTCCTTAGGGGCCACATGGGCTTGGGATGAGCTGCTGGCTCTGTTCTTTTACCAGTTCCATCTATGTGAAGATGTCAAAGGTCCTGCTTGACCATGGCTGATTTCACTTGGAAGCATGGAGAAAGACAGGGGTTGACTATGTAGCTCAGGGTGGCCTAGAGCTCACTATGTAGCCCAGGCTGGGTCTCACTCAAACTCACAGTGATCCTCCTGCTTCAACTTCCCAAGTGCTAGAATCATAGGCATCTCAATTTGTATTATTCTTTATTCTTTCTTTCTTTCTTTCTTTCTTTCTTTCTTTCTTTCTTTCTTTCTTTCTTTCTTTTCTTTCTTTCTTTTTCTTTTTTTTTAAAAAACTAGTTGTGACCAGAAAAAAAAGAAGAAAAATTTACTTGATAAAAGAAAAAATTGTCACAAAGTTTCTTTCATGTAGATAATTTTTATAGAAATGCATTTAAAAAAATATTATCAACACTTCTTAGAAAAAAAGTTCAAATACTTATTTACCACCAATCATTATGACTGTGAAATGCAAGCAAGAAGATTAGCATTCTAAGCCACATGTCCAGAGGATTAAGGGCTTTATTGCATGGGTTTTCAATATATATGGATTTGACTTGTCAGAAATTAATTTGTCCAGATATACTAATTAGCCATTAGTTTTATATTCCAATAGTTACAATATCTAGAAGTAATAATATCTATTTCTTTAAAGACAGGTGATCGTCATAATCTGTTCTATAATTCAGACTTTTACAAAGTCAAATTTGCCAAAAGTCCCATTATTCTGAACTAATGCTTTTAAGTGATGTCACTCATTTATTAATTAATTCTAGAACATGTATTGGGTTCTTCATATGCATCAGACTGTGTGCATTTGTGCTAAGTGGATCTCAGTCCTTTCAGAAGAATTCTTGTCCTCTGAAACAAATAAATTCCCAGTTCTAGGGCAGCATGGTAACTTCAGTGGTGGAGGGACACAGAGCCAGGAACTGTGCAGAGGGTGCAGGTCATGGTGCCTCCACAGGTAGATTACTAATAATTTGATGAATAAACAATTATTTGAAGGGAACACTATTCACATAAATTGTAAGTAAAGGCATTAAGAAATGAAAATTGTATTTTAAATCCACATGTAGTGGTTAAACTTACAACGTCAACATGGACGTATCACTTAATGCCTAATTAATCCAGTACCTACAGACTGGATACAAATGCAACCATGAACTACAGTCCATTAAAGAAGGAAGGTTACATAATGACTTTGGAGCAGCCTGAGCTGTGGCTACACAATTTTTTTTTTTTTTTTTTTTTTTTTTTTTTTTTGGTCTTTCTGAGACAGGGAGGATCTCCCTGTAGCCACAGCTGAGCAGGAACTTACTATGTAGACCAAGCTGGCTTCAATCTCACAGAAATCTCCCTACCTATGCCTTCCAAATGTTTAGGAGAAAAGGCATACTCCACCACATCCAGTTTTAATTTAAAATTTTTTACTCTGTGTGTATGAGTGTTTTACCTAAATGTAAGTACATCACATGTCAGCAAAGGCCAGAAGAGGGCGTCAAATTCACTGAAACAGGAGCCACAGATGGGCAGTTAGCTGCCATGTGGGTGCTGAGAACTGAATCCAGTCCTCTGCAAAGCAGCCAATGCTCTTAAGAGCTCATCCATCTCTCTGTACTCTGAAAGTTGACTTAATACAAACCAAAAAAAAAAAAAAAAAAAAAAAAGAAAAAAAAAAAAAAAAAAAAAAAAAAAAAAAAAAAAAAAAGGAAAAAGAAAAACAAGAAAAAAAAAAAGAAAGAAAAGAAAAACCCAGAATACTAGTTGAATTCAAAATACCTCATAATTTAAGTGAAAAATCAAATGGCCACCAAGGGAGAATAGGTATTTAAATATAAAGACTATCATTAGGGAAAGTAAGAAATTTCAGTTACTTTAATTTTAAAATCAAGCCACCTCACAGGAGTGAAATAATTCATAGAAATCACCAGAAACAACAGGGCTCCAGGAGAAGAGCAGTCTGCCCACAATCTGGTGGACTGAGCTACATAGAGTTTTTTGTTTTGAGAAGTCTGTGCATCATTTAAATGATTTTGTCATTGGCATGGGTTCTGTCTCCACCGCCTGTGCTGTGAGAAAGCACTAGCACTCATCAGAACTCAGCTCACTGGTGGCACCACTGTGTTTATAAGGGAGTTCCTATGGGAGGAATGTGTGGGAAGAACTGCTGAAGACCTTTCCCTGAAGCGGGAACCGTTCCCAGCCTTTCTCAGGAGCTGGGTTTCCAGTTGGCCTTGGGGAGGCCCTCTGGGTTCTTAGTACCTTATGCTCTCCCTCATGCATTTTCTTTGTGGAAACCATCTCAGAATAATAGAAAGTTTTACAGAGTTTTGACATCATTATATACTGTTTTCTTAATTTCAGTGTTAAGGCCTTCATTCTACAGGAGGACTAAAATGTATGCTGACATAAATCTAGTCTTATTGAGATGTGAGCTTTATTGTAAAGTCTAGTAGCCGGACATTTCACAAGCAGCACCTTGTGGCTCCAAACAAAGCCTTATCATCCTTTGTGGTTTGATATTATTTGAACTTTGATAAAGATTCTCTCTCTTGTAGCTTAGGCTTCCTAATGGTTCAAGCCTCAACCCTATCACTTAGTGTTAGGCACAATTAGGAATGTTTATTGCCTTAGGCTTCTTATCTATGAAATAGATATAATAGTAATTATCTTATTTATGCTGGGATGTATGCTGAATAAACATTGTGAGGATAAAGAAAACCAATGAAAATGAGGTAAATATTTAAGTATAAATAATGTTTTGTGTTTATCAGGGCTGGGTTGATAGCTCAGTTAGTAAAGTGTTTGCCTTGCAGGCACAAGGACCCAAGGGTCATCCGTAATTCTGTGGAATTATCTGGAGAGTCATCTGGACATCAAGAAAACTCAAACCATACTCAGGAAGCAGAGGAAGTTATTCTTTCTCTTGTGCCCAGTCTGAGTTTCTGCTCCAGGAACCAGATGTGCATACAGGTTTTTTTATAGGATTTTCCACATCATCCACTGGTAGCAATTGTAATAGATTTAAGATTTGCAGCACAGAAGTAGAAGTGCCCCTTAAGCTATTTTAGGAAATTTAAAGTCAGCATTTTCTCCAAAACGCAGATATTTTCGGCAAGTGTGGGGTTGTGACATTTCCCAGTAACATGCTGATGCCAGTACAATCTCAGCTATTTTTAACAAATAAGACACATTGTAGCAGGTGCTTCCTGAAAGACCACTGCAAGAGGCAGCGTGCTTCAAGGCTCTCACAGAATGCAGTTTAGTAGTTTACTCCTTTGTCTTATCTCAGTCTGAGACTGACCTCAGACTGGCCTTTTTTGATTTTGAGTACAACAGAAGCTTATAGTTTCCTGACACTTACTTCCACATATATGAACAAGCATACTTATAATTAAGAATACATAAAGTTCTCACCAAATACATTTTTTCATACTTACTCCTCTGCCACACAGAACAAAATTATACTGAGGTCATAGTTCATCAGCATCACATTAGAATGTGTTAATTTTTCTCCATCACTAGAACCCATGTAAAAATGTTAATTAATCATGATGGCACATGCTTGGCAATGCTAGTGCTGGGGATTTGGAGACGGGGGACTCCTTGGGTTCCCTAACCAGCCAGTCGGCACATGCTTGGCAATGCTAGTGCTGGGGATTTGGAGACGGGGGACTCCTTGGGTTCCCTAACCAGCCAGTCCAGTGCAATGGATGGTATCCTGGTTTGTTTCTCCATTGCTATGTCAAAACACTCTGACCAATACCAACTTAGGGAGGAAAGGGTTTATTCAGCATACATCTCCTGGGTTACAGCTCATCAGGGAGCCCAAGGTAGGAACTCAGGACAGGAACCTGGAAGCAAGAGCTGGAGCACAGGCCATGGAGGAACGCTGCTTACTGGCTTGCTCTACTGACCCATACTCAACCTGCTTTCTTATACAACATAGGCCTACCTGCCCAGGGGTGGCACCACCCACAGTGGGCTGGGCCCTCTCACATCATTCAATAATCAAGAAGATGCCCCACAGATAGGCCACTGGTCAGTCCAATGGAGGCAATTCCCCAACTGAGCCCTCCTCATCCTAGGTGTGTCAAGTTGACATTATAGCTGTCCACACAGATGGGTTCCAGGCCAATGAGAGACCTTGTCTTAATGGAGGTAGATAGTGTCCCTGAGGATAATCCCTGATGTAATCCTCTGGCCTTTACATGCATTTATACACAGATGCATATGCATTCTCATATACATGTATACCTGAGCACAAGCATACACATATACATACATGCATGTAATTAATTTACCATTTCAGAGTTTTTATTTTACTATTTGAAACATCAGATTATACCTCAAAATTACAGCCAATAATGGATAATTTCATTATTCATTATTGAATCAGCAACCTTCATGATAAGGTCCTTCATGATATTGTCCTTCAGGAATGATTTCCAAATACTAATCCATTCTTTGACAGAACAATGCTATGATGTTTCAGAGTAAGCAGGGTGCCACTGGCTCACTGTGCTATCTTTCCCACCGAGGAACTGGTTTTTTTTTTTTTTTTTAAGTAATCCTAGAAATTTTCTTTTATATCTATTTCTAAGAGTAACTGACTAAACCAACTTCTAAATAAAGAGTCACTGTTTCTCTTCCCTTTGTATTGCTCTTTTATCAAACTGTTTACATAGGGAAGTAAAGCACAGTATTGACATTTTCACCCAGCTTCATAGCTCCTGTGAGGGGTGTGTAGACTATATGCCCTTGAGCATGGAGGGTTTATCTGAGGGTTCAGCTCTTGTCTTGACCCACTCTGTGATGAAGAAGAAATTACTTAGGTTCCAGTTTGTACATTTGTAAAAAAGAATACTGAGAATACTCATTGAATTATTAATTTAAAAGACTTTCTACATATAGAAAATTTACATTTTGTATATGTGGTATAGATACATTTTGTACTACTGTGAACTCATAAATATTGATGTTACATGATAACTATTACTATATTGTACTCATTTATAGAGTGGATCTTGCAATAGAGTGAGGTAAAGTTTATGGCATGATGCTCTGTATTAAAACATAAATAGAAGAAATATGAACTAAATAAAATGATGGTGCCAGTAAAAATCGTATTGGCCTCCAAATATTTCCTTCATAATGTTACAGAAATTAAATTTAGACTTGCCTGGCACAGCGAGAAGATTCAAACCATACTCAAAAAGGAGAAGAAATTTTCCCTTTTATTATGTGTGGGCCCCAGTCTGAGTACCTGCTCTAGAGAAACTGTGGCACAGACCAAAAATATATACAGATTTTATAGAATTTTTCACTTCCTTTGGCAATGACCACATTGCTGAATTTGAGAGTTTCAGCATGGATGTGTATATGCCCTTTAGGCTATTATAGGAAATTTAAACCATCAGCATTTCACGAAGTAGATATTTTGGGCAAGTGTGGTAAAGGGTTGTAAAATTTCAAGTAACATTACATATTGCTCATGACAGGACAATCTCAGTTGTTTTTAATGAACATGACACACTGTGATCCGACGTTTCCTTGAGATAACAAAACTTTGGCTTTGTGTTGTCTGTCCTGGCATAGTTCAGCCTGAAACTGAGTTTAGAGAGAGATTTTTTCCCTCATGATTTGAGCTTCCAAAGTCCTGTTACTTCTACATACATCAACAAGCATGCTTATTATTAGGAGTTTGTTATTAGGAGAACATAAGCTTATTATTAGGAGTACATAAGGTCCTTATCAAATACACTTATTATTACTTATTCATCTACCATACAGAACAAAATTATACTGAGTTCATTATTTTCACATTAGGTTACATTTTCCTCACCGAAAACAAGAACATCGCTCAAGAAGCAGTTGTTGGGACTGGGAATAGGCTCAATGGTTAAGAGCACTTAATGTTCTTGTATAGAACCCAGGTTTGATTCCCAGCACCCACAGCAGCTAACAACCATCTGTAGCTCCAGTTCCAGGGACTCCAATGCCCTCTTCTGACCTTCACATGCATTGCATGAAATGGGAGCACTTAACATACATGCAGGCAACACACTCATACACACAAAATAAAAAGCTAAAGAACCAACATATTTCTTAAAAAGCAGTTCAGAATCTTTTTCAAAATGTTGAAATTAACTAAAGGCTTATCAGACTCTAAACCTCAACAGTGAGAAAAATAAGCTCGTGCCTTCTGAACATTCCTCATATTCCTCATAGTTTCCTGTTCAGTTTTATGGTACCCTTAAAATAAACAGCCCATAATCACAGTGAAAACAGCAGTGTCGCTGCCATCAGAAATGCAGCTGGTGCTAGAACTCCTTCAAAACTCCACTCCAAGGAACTGACATTACTGTACCTATGTCATGCTTCTTCCTGGTAAGGTCATTTGCAGTTAACCTCATTTGGAGCTTACTTAACGAAACAGTCTTTTTCTAAGAACATCTGTCCAAAACAATTACAGACAGTTGGTATTTTGAGTGCCCCAAACAGTGGTTATACCATAATAATAAATAATTAACTAACACAAAGCACATGAGGAAAACCTGGCAAATACAATTATGCATCACTTTAGAATACTTTTATTTCCATGGAGACACATAAAACTGCATGCATGTATTTAGCGACTCATATACCCAGCACTACATCTATGTGAAGGAAAAAAAAAGACAAACGCTCCTCAACTGTGTGTTAGACTTCATGCCACCTCCACTCTTCATAATCGGATTTTGTCTGGTTTGAGACTTCACAGGTCTTGTGCATGCTGTCACAAATGCCATGAGTACATATATGCAACTGCCCTGATATGTCCATAAAACCCTGTTCATTGTAGTCATCCACTGCCACTAGCTTTTACAATCTTTCCATACCCTCTTCAAAAATGATTCCTGAGCCTTGATAGGAGGAAGTGTGATACAGAAGTCCCATTTAGGTTGAGCACTCTTCAGTCTCTTATTCTCTGAACATTGACAAATTGTGGATCTCTGTGTTAAATGTAAATACTGTAAAAAGAAGCTTCTCTGGTGAGGATTGAGAGATGAACCTATCTATACCTGTAGGAGTCAGTTTAATACAATGTTCATTGAGCAGAATATTAGCAGTAGGTTATCCACTAGTGTCTATGAGCTGTTGAATTACATTTTCTTGGATCCAGAAACAGTATGAGATATAAGTTCTTTCTTGTGGAGCAGGCCTTAAATCTAACCAGAAAATGTTTGGATACTCTCGTAACATTTGTGCCACTATTGCACCGGTGGCCGTATCTTCGCAGGCCAGTTACAGCTCACAGGAGTCACAGTTGGGTTAAGATTGATGATTGCTTTTATCCTCTGGTAGCATACATAGCACCTCCAGCAATATGAAATCCAGTCAGTGGAGATGATGCTTCAAGGTTTTCAGCTCGATTTCTCCATGTTCTAGGATTTAAGTATGTATTGTCTTCAGCAATAAGTGCTTACCATCAAGTTCTGCAGAGTAACCAAGAACAATGACAATTATCTTTTGTTCAGGATTCTATGGGACACTACTGGTCAACAACTCCAAAAAATGTCACTCATTCCTGGCACTGAGGTTTTTTATTCACTAGCCTGAGGTATTTAGTAGGGGAATTGTCCCAAGTTCACAGGGTAATTCCATTTAAATCGTGCATGCACGTGCGTGGGCGCATACACACACACACACACACACACACACACACACACACACACGTATATGAAGGTTTTACAGCAGTGTGTTTCTATATCACTTTATCAAAAGGCCTTTCTGTTAGTTTTCCTCGTCATCCTCCCTTCTCTGCCCTGCCCTCCGTCTTCACCCTATTTAAATCTTCCTTCCCCATTGTCCCACCTTCTCACTTTGTATCACTGAATTTTATCCCCCCTTCCCTAAAAGCACTCCCTTCCTTAGGCTTTTACTAGTTTTTGATATCCATGGGCTTTCCAAAATGAAACACATTTAGGTTTCATGCTCTGTATGTTTACCTCTGAATTTTATAGTTTATTTTTTCTTAAGAACTGAATAATATCCACTGTGTAAATGAACTGACATTTTAAGCACCTATTTATCAGTTTATGGACATCTTGGTTGTCTCCATTTCCTCACTATTGTGACTAGAGCAGCAATGAACATGGCTGAGCAGGCATCTCTGTAGCAGTATACAGAGTCCTTTGGGTATATGCCCAAGACGATATGTAGATGGATTTCTAGCTTTCTGAGGAGACTCCACATCGAGTTCCCTAGTTGTTTCACCAGTTCACATCCCCAGTAGCAGGGAATAAGCATCCCCCTTCCTCCCCTTCCCCACAACCACCCTAGAATTTGCTGTTTTGTTTTATTACCTTAGCCATTCTGACTAGGGTAAAAGGAAATCCCAAAGAAGTTTTAATTTTCATTTTTATGATTGCTAAAGATGTTGAACATTTAAAACATTTTTATCCATTTGCATTTCATGTTCTATTAGGAACTCTGTTAGGTACCTTGGCCCCGTTTTTTAATTGAGTTGCTTGTTTTCTTGTTTTCTTATTTTTAGTATTTTTTTCCTTTTTTTTTGGTATGGTAAATTCTAGATACTAATCATCTGTCCAAAAGGTAGCTGGCAAAATTTTTTCTCATTTTGTTTTCTGTCTTTTTACTCAAACGATGGTATACTTCACTGTACAAAACACTGTAGTCTCATGAGGTCCCATTTATCAACTGCACTACTGGGGCTCTGTTCAGAAAGTGCTTTCCTGTGCTAATAAGTTCCAGTGCATTCATTGTTTTCTCCTCTATCATATTCAAGGTATAAAGTCTTATGTTGAGGTTCTTGATCCATTTGGAATCGAGTTTTGTTCAAGGTGAGAGATAAGGATGTGGTTATCTTTTCCCCAAGGTGTTTTGCTGGGCTTTTTGTTAAAAATCAGGTGGTTATAGGTGTGTAGACCTACATCTAGGTCCTCAGTTCTAATCCTTCAATCAATGTGTCTGTCTCTATGCCAGTACCATGCTGTTCTTATTACTATAGCTCTCTGATATAACTTAAAATCATTAATGGTGATTTCTTCAGCAGCTCTTTTACTGTTCAGGGTTTATTTGGCTATCCCAGGTATTTTGTACTTCCATATAAAATTTAAGATTTTTCTCAATTTCTTTGAAGATTTGTTTTGAACTATTGATGTAGATTACATTGAATCTGCAGTACATTGTACTTTTGGTAGGGTGGTCAGTTTAAAAATATTAATTCTACCAATGCATGTATATTAGAAGTCTTTCCATCTTCTGGTGCAGTACATCAGATCAGGAACTCCTGGTTTTCCAAGCCTCCATTGAAAAGTCAGGTATTATTCTGATGATCCTACCTTTATATAGGATTTGATGTTTTTCTTGCAGCTTTCAATGTCCTTTCTTTATTGTGTACATTTAGTATTTTGATTTTAAAGAGACATGGAGAGTTTGTTTGTTTGTTTTCTCTTCCTATTTAGTGTTCTGTATGTCTCTTGAACCTTCTTAGATATGGAAAATATTCTTTTATGATTTTGCTGGAAATATTTTCTGTGCCTCTGACCTGGCGTTCCTTTTCTTCTATACCAGCAATTCCAAAGTTTAACATTTTATAGTGTCGCAGAATTGCTGCATGTTCATTTTCTGGGTTTGCTAGATTGAAAATTTTTCATTTTGACTGAATGATTCAATTTTTCTACTTTGACTTCAAGCCTTGATATACTCTTACACTTGATGCATTCTAGTGGTGAGGCTTTCCACTGAGGTTTTTTTTTTTTTTTTTTTAATTTCACTGAGTTTTTCACTTCAAGTTTTATCTCAGTTTGAATTTTCTTTAGAAATTCTATCTCTGTTTTTATATCTTGAATTGTCTTTTTTATTTCATTCAACTGTATTTTTGCTATCTTCATTCTGCAATTTATACATATCTTTGAGTTCCTTGAACTCATTTATAATTGCTATTTTGAAATCATTGTCTTGTATATCAATTAAGTTACATTTCTCTGGGAAAATTATGATGAGGATAATAATTTCTGGAGGAGACATGTTCTCTTGAGTACGCATGGGTTTGTTTTGTAATGGGACCCAGGTACCTGGAATTAGGTTGTTGTGGTATTTGTTTTTTCTTGGTATGGATATCTGATGTCACTTTTGTTGAGTGGGTCAGGTTGTGGAATAGATAAATGGTGATTGGCATTCAATCTTGGGGTAATTCTGTTTTGATATATTAATGGGGTGCCAGAAGTTCCAGTCCAGCTATGGATAAGTGTAACTTCTGAGACCAGGAATAAACTATCTGTAGAGTTAGAAGAGTCTTGACGGCTGTTTTCCAGAAGGCTATAGAGGGCTCACTAGATTCTGCAGGTAGTCCTCGGGGGCAGGGGCTGGCTTCAAAGTGGGAGTGGGGTGTGCCCCCTGGAGGTTGGGAAGGATGTCACACTATCCTCAGTTCTAGGTAGACAGGGTAGATGCTAGACTGGTGTTCCGTAATTAGGGTAAGGGTCACAGGACCCTCTGTGCACATGGATTTGTAGAACTAATATTATGAAAATGAATGCCCTACCAACAGCAAACTAAAATCTCAGTGCAACCTCAGTCTAGAAACTTATGACATGTTTTCACAGAAATATAAAAAAATCTTAAAATTCATATGGAACAACAAAAGACCCTGGATATCCAAAGCAATCCTGAGCACAAAGAGCAATGCTGCCGGGATTACCACATCAGATTTCAAACTGTATTACACAGTTTTAGTAATAAAAACAGCATAGTCTTGGCACAAAGCGCGCGCGCGCACACACACACACACACACACACACACACACACACACATATATATATATATATATATCAATGGAATGAAATAGAAAACCAAAAGTATGTCCACTCATTTTCAGCCACCTGATATTTGATGGAGGTGCCAAGAATACACCCTGGAGGAAAGAGACCATCTTCAACAAATAGTGCTGGGAAAACTGGATCTTCACAAGCAGAAGAGTACACTTAGGTGCATGTCTACCACTGTGTACAAAATGGAACTCCAAATGGATCAAAGACCTCAGTGTGAAAACTGAAATGCTGAAACGGCGAAGAAAAATGGTAGGCAGCACCCTGCAAGATAGAGGTGCAGGAAAGGACTTTCTAAATCAGTCACTTAGAAACTGAGATCAACAATTGACAAATGGAACGTCATAAAACTAAAAAGCTTCTGCATAGCAAAGGAAACAACCAATCCAGTGAAGAGGAAATCCACAGTATGGGAAAGAATCTTTGTCACTTATACATCTGATAGATGATTAATTTCAAGGCTATACAAACAATTAAAAAAATCAATAAAACAAATGACCCAATTGAAAAATGAGTTACAGATCTGAACAGAGAGCTCTCAAAAGAAGAAACAAAAATGGCTAAAAATACCTTTAAAAGTACTGAAGGTTATTAGTAATTAAGAAAATACAAAGAAAAGTATTTGAGATTTCATTTTATCCTAGGCAGAATGGCTAAGATCAAGAGATCAAATGAGGGGGCTGGAGAAATAGCTCCGTGGATAAGAGCACTGGCTGCTCTTGTAGAGGACCCAGGTTAGATTCCCAGCACCCACATGGCAGCTAACAACTGTCTGTAACTCTGGTTCCAGGGGGTCATAAACCCTCTTCTGGTATCCTTGGGCATTTCACAACATGGGTGCACTTACATGCATGTAGTCAATATACTCATACACACAAATTAAAAATAATAAAATGTTAAAAAGAAATCAAATGAGAACAAATGCAGATGAAGATGAGTGAACCCTCAGTCACTGCTGGTGGTCTTGTACACTGGTGCATTCACTATGGAAATCAAATAACTAAGAATAGAGCTACCATATGGTCTGAAAATAACCGTCATTGTCATATACCCAAAGGACTCAATATCCTGCAGAGATACTTGCTCAGCCATTTGTTGCTGTTCTTATAATAGTAGCTGCAAAATGCAAACAACTGAAGAATGGGTTATGAAGCTGTGGACATCTACACTATGGATTTCTACTTACTATGGCGTTCTACTTAGTGGTAAAAAATAAACTAAAATAAAACAAAATAATGAACTTTGAAGGCAAATAGATGTAACTAGAAACTGTTATGCTAATTGATGTAACACAGACTCAGACAAACATTGCATATTCTCTCTCACTTGTGGATACTAGCTCCAAATCCTTAGCTGTGAGTATATATTTTGATATAACCTCCCCAGAGCCAGGACCGTGAAAGTAACCATGGGGGAGGGCTGGGGAGAAGAAGGAGCTTGAAAGAGATAATTGGAAATAGGACATATCAAGGGGAAAATGGGAAAAATGGGGGAGTCATTAAAATGGGGATGGAGAAGAAAGGGCTATATAAGGGCAGAGAGAGAAAAGGGAGATAAACAAGTAAGTGGTATGAAAAACCAAACAGCAATGTAATAGTCAATAAGACTACTGAAAAATATTCATATAAATGTGAGTGCATGTGTATAGCTGATGGCTACATAACCATAACCACTGTGCCAAGGATGAGAAATGTCCCTTTGAGTTGTTGGTAAGGGCAGATCAAGAGACTTCCAAAATAACGCAGGCTATAACACAGCCCTTGATTTCCTCCCTAAACATGAAGGTAAGTCCCTATTGCTGAAGACACAACATACTTTGGACACAGGACTTGGAGCTATTGAGCTGGAACTGACCAGGAAGCTACCTCCTTGAAGACCAGCTCTCATAGTATCAGATGGTACTATGGAGGCTTCTAGAGAGAAGAAAACAATCAGTGATCCCAGCCAGCTGTAAAGCCTAATAACCACAACAATGACCAGTCCAACAAGATATTGCTATTGGTCAGTAGTGACATTTTTATCTTGGTGGTAATCACCAACTGCCTGATTCAACTTTATGCCTGCTCAGTGAGAGAGAAATCATGCATGGCAATGTAAAAATAGCCAAGTACACATGGCTGGAGAGGTCATAGACTCTAGAGAAGACCTACTTCTGTCAATGTCCTAGAACAAAGTAATTTCTTAATATTCTAAATGCCTATCCTTATATTTACAGACAACTGTACCTCTCACTCCTCAAAGAAGTTTCTTTTTGCAACAGATGTAGACTATTACAAAGTTTCACAACAGGTCAAATGCAGTGAACAAGTGGCTATGAAGTGCCCAACTTGTAATGACACATCTGCAATGCAACCTCTACACCCAAGTCTCAGAAAGATTGCTGAAAAGAAAGCAGAAAGAATGGAAGAACCAGAGGGATGATGTACTCTAGATATGCTACGGAAGCTGCAGCAATGAATTTTCCACAGTGTGGTACTCTAACAAGACCTGGATAATGACAAAACTAGTTGATATGCCAAGGTAAACAGAGGAAGTATCACAGGATCCCACTTCAAGATGAAGAATTACAGGTAATCAATGGATGCTAAGGGAGGGAGAGTCATTTCTCTTCAGGAATTAGCTCCCTGAGAGGTTATGTGAGCAGCCATAAACACAGGCACACATAAGCAACACTTAATGGACTCAGTACTCATGCATGAAAATTTCAAAGCATTTAATTAAAAATTAAAAATTAGAAAAGTAAAGGAGAAATACAAAGGTTGATTCTTTAAAAAGATCCATAAAATTGGCAAACTTTTTAATAGAATGATAGAGGGAGGGGAAGGAGGGCAGGAGGGAAGGAGAGAGGGAAAGAGTGAGAAACAAAATGAGAAAAGTCAAGAAAGATATTTTAGTAATAATCGTACTTGAACAAAAATGATGATGAAGGAATTGTAGAACAACTGGAGGCCAGTCAATTAGACAGCCTGTGTGAGGTGGACACACCCTAGGAAGGTGTGCATCCCACTGAAACTAGACCCAGAAGAAATAAAAATCTGACTAGCTTTGACATTTGCCAAAGAGAAAAACATGAAATAAAACCTGGTCTTATTTTAATCTAAAAATTAGTATTTCATCTATTTCTTCTAAACATTTCATGCCCATTTTCCCTCTTAAGAGTCAAGTTGGTTAATCACACCATCCGGTTGGTTGAGCATATTTAGTTTTGGGACAGTATTTTCCATCCTTGCTGGCCTGCCTCAGGTGAATGATGGTGTACAACAGTGTCTGTTTTTCTCCTGTCCTGTGATGTCCTGTGAGCTAGGACCACATATTCATGTTTATGAGTAGAAAGGAATACTGGCCCGCTTCTGGACCCTGTCATTTTTAAGTATTATATTTAAAGTATGTCAACAATAGATTCCTTTCAGTTTTTATGGTAAGTTAAAATAACAGAGATATAAAATTATGCTAAAATTTGTAGGGTAGCAAACTCACTGAGAAACAAATGTGGTTTTTACTTTTTATAAACTGAGGTTTTACGAAATGTCCTATATTTTATATTTGGTTCCCTGTAACATATTTGAAACAAAGAGTTTGTAGAACTTTATCGAATGTAGTCAGACATTTTGTTTCCTTTCAACATTCTCCAAGTAGAACTGCAAATTTGATTTCTAGACTGGAAGTACTCTGTGATTAATACTGCTTTTAAAATGTTACTAATATTTTCAGCCTGTTTTCAAAAACTAGGTCATAGTTTGTCACTTTCTAAGAATGTGTGTAGCAATCATGAGAAAAATGCACTTGATGTCAACACAGATAAACAGACAAGTGTCCTCCAAGAGAAGTTGTGGGGTCATTTCTCATGAATTTCACATATCTATGGCTCTTCAGTGTGACCAGCTAGATGTAACCGCCACTTAGCTGCTTGGCCAGAAAGATGTTGTATCAATCAATCAAGCAAATAAATGGAACAGTTAATTAATATTTTTTGTTGAAACCAATTGAAGGGAATTATAGCAAAGCAATTTTGATTTTCAACAGTTCTACTCACCATCTGCATTTGATGAAACTCTTGACACCAGTCTGGGTTGCTAAGCAATAAGCACCTTTGCCTTGACTCAGAGTCCCCAGGATCATTCCATTATATTGTCATTCAAGTTTGTCACACTGCTTGGTGTGGGCCTCCAATTCTTGCACAGCTAGAAATACAGACCTGCTGTTCCTGCAGTAGAAAGGAAATAAATAAGAGAATTTGGGGAAAGCAAGACGATCAAAAGATTGGAAAAGGAAGGCTGCATGGACCTCAGAGTTTAAGGGATGTGCTTTTGGAAAGGAAAGATAAGTCACCTTAAATTCGGTTATTTTATTACTTCAAAAATGAAGTTAAATTTCTCACCCAGCAGAAACACAGGGGCTCTGGTGTATTTAAACTAACTTTTCCATCCTAGCAACAGTTCCCAAATAAGATAATGGCATGTTTTGTAACAGCCTTTGCCACACTCTCAGTTTATCAAAGGCTTGTCCTCATCGTTTGATCACAAGATGTATTAACGTCCTGTCTCCAGTGAAGATAGGGAGGCTTCGGACAGCCCTGTGCTCCTTTCAAGAGTTCTCACAGCAGGCAGCCTCCCAAATCCTCCAGCTGCTAAAATGGCATGTGACTGTTGATTTAAGGGCACCTTTCTATGTGTTGTTTTGATTTTTTATTAGTGTTGTGAGAATGCTTCTCTTACTAATCTTATCTTGTGATATAGGTACATGCATTTACTTCTTTAGGTTTGACTCTAGGAAAATAAGAATATGAACATACTGAGATACTTGAAAATGGGTAAGATTTCTTCTGAGCTACAGGAATAAAGATTGAAGAAATATAAATTTTTCTGATGCTAATCAAAATCCTGAGTCTTTATTACACATTAGTGACTTAATTCTTTAGGACTAATTTAGATTCTATAACATAGGGAGGTCTTAGAGAAATTAATGTGATCATGTTAGGCAGAGCTAAGAAGGAAAAGACTGCAACTTCCCAACTTGATCATACTCCCTTCTAAGGTATTCTGATACATAAAATAGCTAGGTTGGAACAGGTGATTTCAAAGACCACATTCAACTCAACAACCTTTGCATCTTTAATGTAAAAATGGAATACAACGGGCTGGAAGCAATCTATGTAATTCCAAGAGTTAGTTAAATCAAAGATAAAAACCTGCTAAGTGCCATGTGATTACCTCTATTTATGCCACTTTTTAATTTGTTTTATTGTGGCATGAGAACACATAATAAAAGATGTTATGTTTCAGGCATTGGTCAATCATGTCAGAGAGTGATCAAGGAAGTAGAATTATTCTATAGATTGAAATGAACCAGGGGTAATGTGTCCATTTGTGGCCAGAAAGTATAAAATGTAAAGCCAGGATTCAGATCCATAGCTTTTCCAGTCAGGCCTGGGCCCTCACAATAACCCAGCATAGATCTGTGAAATTGAGCATCAGACCTCAGTCTTATCTGAAGGAATGTTGGCAACTGATTGCTGCTAGATGAGGAAGAGCTGATTCTCCTAAAACAACGGACTCTAGATAGGCTGACTAGACTTAGTGGATGGACTTGCACTGGGGAACCGCTGGGGACACTGACAACCTAGTGGGTCTTAACAGGGATGACTGAGCTCTCATCCCTCTCTTGTAAGCTAGAGCTGTGGTCCCCCACTACCTCCCCATGAGCAGGACCTGTGGTTGCCTCTTTTGAGCTGAAGTTGAGGTCTCCTTTCCTGAGCCTGGAGATGTGGTCCCCTCCTGTGATCAGGAGCTGTGTCCCCATCCTGGGAAGTAGAGCAGTGCCTCCTACCACATAAGAAAGAGTAGTGGTAGCCTCCTGTGAGCTGTGGTTCCCTCCTGTGAACTGTGGTTCCCTTCTGTGAGCTGGACCTCTTGTAAGCTGGACCACTTGCACAAGAGCCTGAAAATTCCAACCACAAACAACAGTTCCACATCCCACATCCCACATCAGTGGTAGGCTGACGGTGGAGCAGAGTAGAACGTGGAGGACTTCCTGATGTTGGGCAGCACTTTCAATCTTCTCCAAATGCCCAAACATTCCCCACAGTCCCCTCCCCTGAAGTCGCAGGTATGCATGGCAGAGACTGTGACTCTTATGCTGAGGACAGGGTAGGCCTCTGTTATATGCAGATTCTGGCCTTGGAAGAACTGATTCTCTGTAATGGACCTCCAATCCTCCCTGAAGCCTAGCTGTGATCCTTACTCCACACATGGTCCTGGGTATCCAGGCCTTAATATTCAACTTCTTCCATTATGAGACACCAAGAGCTTTTCCATTATTTTTCTATTATTTTTCTACAGCCCCAGTGTGCCTTCACCTATGCCCTAATTGGACTTAATCTAGAGATTTAAAAAGTTAAAAAGAGGGAAGTTTAAAAAAAGAGGAATAGAAAGCACTGTAATAACTAAACTGATATAATTCTCAAACTAAAAATATGTAATCAGTGCTTGTAATATGATTTTGAAATTCTGTATGCCTGCTATAAATTTTGAATATTTTTTACTGACAAAACTGTACTACCAAGCTTCAACAATAATGTGAAATTTATCACTGCTCCTGTAATGTGAGTTTGTCACTCCTTTTCACCTATACAAAGTCTTTAAATGTAATCACATTAAAACTTTTTAAACAATTGATGTTCCAACCCAGCCTGAAAGCCTAGTAACCATAAGGACCAGCACAGTAAACTACCCCTATCAGTGCAGTAGTAGCACTGCTATCTGGGGGCGGGCAATTAACATTATCTAATTGGAGTTGAAGCCTCCTCAATGGGAATGAGCTCATGAGAGGCACTGTAAATTCAGCCAAATACCCAAGGCAGGAGTGAGCATAGGTCCTAGAGAAAACCCTATCTCTTTCATATCTCTAGACAAATGAAATTTCTTATCATATGCTAAATATGGATCCTTATATTTACAGACAAGCATACCATACACCCCCATCAAAGAAGAACCTTTTTCAACAGATGGAGGCCACTGCAGAATTCTACAACTGCTCAGACAGAGAATATGTTTCTGAGACACGCCAAGCACTAGATGACACATCCCTTATACAACAGTGCGGTCACGCAGAAGGCCACAACTGGCCAAGTTTTAAAGAAAACAAAGCTGTAGAGTATATATCCTTGTGTGGGACTCCTGTGTTGAACCTATTACCCACAGCCTAAGGACCATTGAGGAAGAGGGGGCAGAAAGATTGTAAGCGCTGGGCCAGGGCTGGTTCATGACCGCAGGGAAGCAGAGGCTTTCAGGCTACTGGAAGCTTGCACGTGTGAACTTGTAGCAGTGGTGACACTGAGCACAGGACCCATGCCAACTCAATTAAACAAGGGCCCAGAGGGGAGGAGAGAAATGGGTGGCAGACCAGACCTAGGCTGAAAACTATTGGAGACTGTTTGATGCTGGATGAGGGAGAGTATGACTTACATATGATCACTAGATGGACTGACTAGACTCCAGTAGACAAATTTACACTGAAGGACATTTAGGTACAGATGCTTGTGGATGGGACAGACTACGAGAGGTATGGTGGGGGATGTGGGGGCATGGATGAGGGAATTTAAATTTGATTTGAAATTATAAAAGCTTGCTAAAAATTTTTCAAAAATAAATTTTTAAGGAATAAACATTTTTTTGATCTTCTTGAGACAGGGTCTTCCTGTAGCCCCAGCTGTCCTGGAGCTCACTATGTAGAGCAGGCTGGCCTTGAACTCACAGAGATCTGCCTGCCTTTGCCTCCTGAGTGCTGGGATTAAAATTTTAAAAATTAAGGTACTTAGAATATTACTGTGATGAATTAGAACACATTAAGAAAATAAACAAGCCCAGGAATATATCTTGTATTTAAATATAATTAAATTAAAAAATTTA
>NW_008331992.1:2321930-2351768 GCF_000622305.1 Nannospalax galili | reverse complement strand
GTTCATAGGTTATTCTTTAGTTTTATATCAAGTAGTATTTGATTTATGAAATTGAGTGAGCCTATGTTTGTAAATACATATTTAGAACTATAATTTCCTCTTGATGGATTGTTTCCCTGATCATATAAAGTGACACATTTAGGTTTGGATTGAAGTCTATTTTTTCAGATATCAGAATAGTGATACCTGCATGTTTTATGGTCCCATTTGCTTGGAAGACTTTTTTTCATCCTTTCACCTTAAGAGAGTGTCTATCTTTGATGGTGAACTGTGTTTCTTGGGGGCAGCACAAAGCAGCATCTTGTTTTCTAATCCAGCCTGCTGGTCTATGTCATTTGATAGAGGAGTTGAGTGCATTAATACTATTCAGTGCCTTTTTGAGACAGGGTCTCCTTGTAGCCCCTGCTGGCCTGGAACTCACTTTATAGACCAGGCTGGCTTCAAACTCACAGAGCTCTGCCTGCCTCTGCCTCCCAAGTGCTGGGACAAAGGGCCTACACCACCATGCCCTACAGAAAACAGTTACTCTTTAAGCACCAATTTTGGGGGGGAGTAAGTAGACACCAATAGTTGTGTGTACTAGTGCATTAGTTCCTGAGGGTACAAGTGTGGAAAATAAAGAGAATGAACAAGACAATCACAGCGAGATTAGCGGTTAGTATTAGGTTACCAGAAAGAATTAAAGAAGGGAGACACACATAGAGGAGGAATGGTAGAAGCCAAGAAAAAGCTCTGTGGGGGGGACAAGGTGTGGAAGTTTGGTTAGAAGCAGATTGAAAAGAATATAGAACAGCTTTATTTTCTAGGAGGTTGAGTTGTAGAGACTCTGTAAGCTAGGGAAGCCTGTGTTCTTTGGGATAGGTAAAAGAAAGGTAATAAGACACAGAGAAAAAAGAAAAAAGATGTGAACCATCAGTGGCCAAGGTGACCTTCGGTATAGCTCTTAGGCATTATATAAATAAGGAAGAGCCCTAGAGAGAAAGTGCTGGGGCGAGATTAGGTTTGGCCGAGATTCTTGACTGACTCCTGCCAGTAATGAACTACCTACCTGAAATACAGGGTTTGGTTCCTTTTTCATTTCCCCTGTTAGTTTCTCACAATTCATTGAATTCCCACTTCAACACAGATGTGAATGTGGAAGTCATTAAATCGTGCATGAAACTGAACAGGCCTTACAACAAAGCTCTGTTCCTCTTGCCCAGGTAGAAGGAAATGGTACTAAACATATTCAGGTTACATTCATGGAAAATAAATCAATAACCTAGAGAATATAATTAAGTTTTTTGGAGGTAGTCAAAAATGTTGATGAAGTTAAAAATAATTACTCAAGATTAAAAATAATAGCAAATGAAATTTATCCCCTTTGATAAGAAAACAAAATGTTGTAAATGTGTATGGGAAGAAAAAGAGATTGTCTAGTATCACATCTACAATATGTGATAGGATATACGGAAACTAAGAATCAATGTGAAAATGTTAATGATTAACTGGTATGATCAGGTGAAAAGTGAAACTGTTGTCATTTACGAAGTCTACAGTTGATCATTCATCGACTAACTAAAATATATCTGTGACCTCCATATCAGCACTTGTCATGTGTTTGGTGTCATTTGTAGACATGCACAGAGCGCCAAAACATTTGAGTTGTATGACAGGCACATTTCCAGTAGTGTCCGAACACTGCAGTCTTTGCTCTCGTGTTTCAACTCTCATGTTATAATCCAGGGTCATTTGGGATGGTCCATTTAGTTCTATGGTTTTTGTGTTTGTGTTTTTGTTAGTGATTTCATCACTTAAAATGATCTCAAAGTGTAGTGCTCAAGTATTGCCTACCATCTCAGATCATAAAAAGGCTTTGATTTGCCTTATATAGATTGTGATTTTCCTGCTTTTCATTAGAGACGAGTTGTTCAGAAGGTTACTAGTGCAGTTGGTCTTGAGTTCAACATTAGTGAATCAATAATGTATATTATAAAAGGCACCTTTAAACAGGAAAACATAAAATAGGGTTATAGGTTGATTAGTAAAATGTTTTGATCAGAGGTTTTCAGGAACCAAAGTTTGAGTGATGCACTATTTGCTAAATACAGTGTTTGCAATGATTTCTACAGAACACAGCTATATGAAAAATAAGAACCATCAGAATACAATGGCCTCTGAGAATCGTATTGATAATTAGTAACATATTTGAAAGCATAATAAAAAATATTTTAGTTAATGCTAACTACAAATTATAAATTAATAATTAAATGGATTCATTTTGCTAGTATCAAGTTCTTTGTTCTTTTCTTCTTTTCTAACTTACGTCGCTTCAGGACAGATTCTATCAGGTTCATTTCTATAATCCTAACTCCAGAAGTGTTTGATATATATATATATGTACAATCCAATAAGTGACAAGTACTGTGCTTTGTTAGTTTTACTCTTTATTATTTTATTTTCGTGTTGGTTCAATGACTAATTAAATAATGATATCGAAATGCACACAGAAAGATTGAAGTGAGTAAAGACAACGAGATCATCTTTAAAGAATGAGAAAAAATATTAAAGGAGAAATGCAGAATAAGTTAATACATATCCCTTAACTTAAAATATACGGCAAACAATACATAACATACCTTACAAAGCAATAAACACAAATACAACAGAAAGAAATGGGCAAATGCACTAATATACTTAAAGACTTCCCCACTGGTGGGAAAACTGCAATCTCCATAAATAGGTAGAAAAAGCTACAGTCTGGGGCTAGAGAGATGGCTCAGTGGTTAAGAGCACTGCCTCCTCTTTCAGAGGACCCAGGTTCGATTCCCAGCACCCACATGGCATCTACGAGCCATCTTTAACTCCAGTTCCAGGGGAGTCCGGAGCCCTCTTCTGACCTCCGCAGCATTGCACAGCACGGGTGCACTCACATACAAGCAGACAATACACTCATACACATTAAAAATAATACTAAATAAACTATATTTTTAAAAAAGAAAAAGCTGCAGTTTTTATGCAAAAGGATATGCAAATAGATAAATTTGAAAACTTTCAAGTTTATTTATAATCAGAAAACTGGACTAAGCTAGATGTGATTGCACACACCTTTAATCCCAGCACTCAGGAGGCAGAGGCAGGAAGATCTTTGTGACATCCAAACCAGCACTTGGTTACTCTCATGGCATTCATGGCACTATTGCACTAGTGGGCATAGCTCCCCAAGGCAGTCATTATTGTAGTTCTCAGGATTCACAACTTGATAAGACTGATGATTACTTTTCTCCTATAGTAGTGTGCAGACCGCCTTCCAGCACTATGGAAGCTAGCCAGTAGAGCTACAGCTTCCAGCTCAGTACTCACCTGATTTCTCCATGTTTTATTATGCACAGTTATGTAGTTTCACCAACAGTAAGGTCTTACTGTTCGATTCTGAAGGGTAACCAAGAGAATTGGCAATAACCCGTAATGTTTGAGGATCTGTGAGACCAACTCTGGAAGAGGTAAGCCATTCCTGACACTGAGCTTTGTATTTGTTAGTCTGTGTGTGTCATAGGGGCATTGATGCCCTGCTACAGGGTGATTCAATTTCAACTCTTTTAATATCTATTTATGTACATATTTTAGAAAGCTTCTATAGGAGTAGGTTTCCATATCACTTTTTTGAAAGGTCATCCCTCCTCCTACTCCTTCCTCTACCCTGCCTTCCCACCCCCACATCATTTAACCCCTCCTCTTCCATTATTTCTCTCCCCAGTTCTACATCAATCCATTCTTACACCCATCCATTGATTGGCCCATGGTCCCTTACTAGTTTCCTGACCTGCATGGGTTTTCCCAAAGAAACAGATAGGTGTGAACTTTTGAAGCTGGCCTCTACTCATAAAAGAGAACACAGGAAATTAGCCTATGTGGGTCTGAGTTACCTCAGTCAGAATGTTTGTTTCCAGCTACTATTATTCTGATAAATGAACATTGTATCAAACCGACCCTTAATGATGTGTTATTTCCATAGGTCCATGCACCTCTCAAACCTAATCAGAGAGGCTCCTTTTTGCAGTAACTGGCAAATGTCACAGAAACTCACAACTGGTGATGGTGTAAAGAATAAGAGGCTGCATAGTGCTCAGCCCTAAATGGGATATCAATATCATGCCCATCATCCAAGGCTCAGGGGTTTTACTGGAAGAGGGGCTGGAAAAATTGTAGGAACTGGGGGTCTGAATGACTTTAGCAAAACAGTATTTCCCCAACACAACAGGACAGTTGCATATATGAAACTCACAACAGTTGTTTTAAAATATTTTATTACTTTTATTTTATGTGCATGAGTATATTGCCCACATGTATGTAATATACTGTCCTTTAATACCCAATCCTTTGGTTTAGCTGATTGCAAAACATCTAACATGTGTCTGAGGTCAGTAGATACAATAGAAGGCAACACTTTTCAGAGTCTTCACAAATTGAGTTGAATAACTCAGTGATTTCTTTCCAATGGTGTATTCAATCTAAGATCTGCTGTTATCCAATATGCTGGACATGTTGCCCTGGTCAGAATGTGAAAGACAAAGTTCACTGTCTTCCTGGAGCCTATACTCTAGTGAGATAAAGTTACATGTGGCAGAGTCTCTATTAAGATGTAAAGAAGAAAATTAACACTCTTATGCTGGAAAGGAGGGGTGCACTTATTGAAGGCCAGGCAAGTGTCTCTGAGAGGCAGTCTTCTGAGTAGGTCAGGTGGATATATTCACAGGAGCTGAGGCTGAATGGATGAACATGGCAGGAGCATCAGATGGAGCACTGCTTTTAGGAGCAGTGGATATCCCATGCCCACAAGCATTATGGGCCAGGTGGGCAGTGCATTAAATTGTCAGAAAGGCAAGCAGTTGAAGCTCATGGTGTCTTTTGGGATAGCACAGGGATTCTGGAGCAGCATGGAGCCACAAAATTCATGTAGCTCGAGCTACATCCAAACAAGGATAGCAGGATTTAACACTGTCACTGACAAATGAAAATATAAATGCTGACTATGTAAAGTCATAGTCCTACTGTGACATTTGAAAAAAAAATAGATAAATTCACTTTTAATTGGTAGAAAATGCTATACGTTATTCACAAGTGTAAAAACAAACACAGTTCTACTGAGTCAATTACTGGAGCAAATGGCGGAAGGTGTTAGTTAAAGCCTGGTCTTGGTGAAGACCTTCACATGGCCAGGTCATCAGAAGCCAGTAAGCTAACTCCACTGAGGCTGCCATTGCCAGTATCTGCAATAGCCAAGAGAGAGACTGTGCCTTTTCTCCTGCTTCAGGGGACATGATGCTCTTTTCATTCTCAGAAAAGTTTGTGTGTTCAGACTTGTTTCTGAAATATATTACTTCAATTTCAAGGAACAATTTACTGAGTTACTTAAAAACCGGCGTCTCAATTAGCTTGTGCATTATGAATTAGAGAAGGTTATAAGTGATGAAATAATGTTTATTTCAGGGTCATTGTAAGGTAGACATTAGATGATCAATTTGCTAATATAAATAAAGACATTAATTAGTAACTAAATTTCTACTGCTGCTGTGTCATTTTACTTTGCAATATAAAAATTTTCTCCTGCATTTGGACCAAAAACAGATAAGAATTGTCCAACAAAATTGATCTACAGGAACAATTAAGGAAAGAACAAGTAAATCAAACTTTGAGGGTGATTTTGACTCACAAAACTATCTGGGTTCTTAAAGGTTCAATCATCTAATGTATCTCCAAATGCAATTGTGTGCTAAACAAAGAAATTTAAAGAGGAATTGGGGAGAAAAAGAAGACACCAGAATGGGAGGAGCTACCGGGATTTTTTTGTGTTTACTCTCCCCAAAGCTATTTATTTTACATTGGGGATGCATGTGGTTTTGCGTGTGTGTGTGTGTGTGTGTGTGTGTGTGTGTGTATGTGTGTGTGTGTTTGTGTGTCTAAAGCATACATAATGATATATAAAACCAGGTGCACTTATTGTGAAAGACTCTGATATTTTCCATTTGAATTTATCCCTTTTAACCATTAATAACAGAAAGAATTGTCTTCAACAATTAAGCTGATTCCTTGGTTCTTGGGCTGGTAATCCAGAACTTGACTATGCCATAGTACGCCACAGAGGACAAAAGAAAGACAAAGTGGGAGGTCTATAATTAAAGAGATTTTTATGGATTTTCTCTAAGGTAAATTCATGGGATGCTCATTCTCCTGAGATTGGAGAACTCTGTGGTAAAGTGGGAACTGGACAGTCAACATTGAAGACTAGACCAGTTCTTCACAGTGAGAGCTTAGCTAAGTTAGCTAAGTTCACAGAAGCCAGTGAAGTGATGTAAATTTAGAGTCTATCCAAGAAGTAGAGGACCAGTGGGGACTTGTTTAAAGAAGAACTGAAAGAATTACTGGTACCATCTACTATCTTTGATCTGTAATGGAATTCTGGGAAAAAATGGTCTAATGAGTATAAAGCAAGTTTTTCTAAGGAAAGAGTATAACCAATAGCTGAGGATAATATCCGTGAGTTTCCTAACTGTGGTTCCCTAGGAATATTTACTCTCTAAATTAAGTCTAGCTACTTAAAGTTTGATTTTTAGTGCTATACAGTGGTTTCTCTAGTTAAACCATTTCATGTAATTTTGTGACAAAACTGCAGGTTGAGTGAAGAGCTGGGAGAGCAGATTGAGTTCAGTCTAACAACATTCCACCAAACAAGTCCAAATGTGTTCTGAATGGTCTTGGAAGGCTGCGTGGACTTTTATGCTATCCTGCATCTCATCTGGGGAACTTTAAAGACTTTCTGCTTTTCTGTAGTCCCATTCCTGAATTCCTTGCCAGCCCTGAGGTGATACTGCAGATGTGGGTGCTGAGCAGTGTACTGCAGGGGTGAGATAATCATGCAATATGGTTGTTAGGGGCCTGATGTAGTGGAAAGAATGCAAATCCCCTTGAGGCATGACTGAGCTTGAAGATGCCCTTGGACTCTGGCTGAACACACATTGAGGTCACCACAGAGGACAGGTATTATAGAAGTCCTCTGAGCTCTTCACCCTTAAGATTCCCTAAAACAGGGGCCAGCAAACTCATTCTAAAGGAGCTGAGCAATACGTATTTTTGATTTGAGCAATACGTATTTTTGAACTTGTCCCAAGTTCTCAATTCTGCTGCTTTTGAGAGAAGTCACTGTTAAATAGACGTGACTTTGTTCTAAGAAAGCTTTATGTACTGGAACAGGTGGTGGGCTGTTTTGATCTCTGGGATGTTGTTTTCTGGTTCCTGCCCTAAAGAAATCTCTGACCTAAAATGCTTTTGCAGAAAACGATTTCATTTTCATTGTGAAGAGGGATCTTGTTGGTATTGTATATCCCTATTCTGAAAAATCTGCAGAGGGCTGAAGCAAGAACATTTACAGGGGGAGCCATCTCATGAGAGGTTCTACTCACCTACTACAGTTTTGTTGCAGTTGAGATGCAGCAACAGAGTCCAGAAGACCCTTGGAACATCCCTCCCTTTCTCAAAATGTTTATTTACTTGTTTCCATCTCTGGCACAATTCTGTTCCTCTCCTAAGCCAGAAAACTGCTTCCCAAACCCCTTAGGTCCTCCAGTGGAGTCTCAGCCTTCCAGTAGCCTCTAGAATGTGTTGTGTTTTAGCAATTTAAATAAGTTCAAGAATAAAACTGTAGTGGAGGGAATAAAGGTAAGTTGGTACAACCCAAACTAGTTCTGAATTCCAAGCTCTTTCCATGATCCTACAAGAGAAGATTGTTTCTCATGAAAAATCAATACTCACAAATCTGCTACAGCATAGGTCACAGACTCACTGCGCGTGACTACGCTGTGTGCTTTCCCTTCCCGGTATCACAGCATACTATTCCTTCTTCGTATGACTGAGGACCCTGGCTCTTTAGAGGATCCCTGGTCTTCCTTGTAGTGCTGCCCAGTTACTTGGTAAGAGGTTTCTCTTTCCTTTTAGAGACCACAACTGCATTTGGATGGAAAATAGAGTACCGTTCAAGGATGAATGTGGTAGTTGTTTATAACTTCTATGCTTTCCTGACTATGTCACTGGGGTCTTGTCACTGGAGAAAACGACAGGTACATAAGGTTTATAATTGTGTTGATGGCTTTTCCTCACTGTCACTAAAGATCTGCAAAAATGACTTAAGGGAGTCGTTTATATTGGCTAGGGCTCTTGACCTTTCAGCACATGGTCACCAGGCACCATTGGCTCTGGGCTATGGTAAGGCCAGTGTCATGGTGGGGAGTGGAAGATGCAGCAAATTGCTCAGCTAGTCACAGTCAAGAAGCAGAAAGAGGGAGAAAGGACATGCAATACCTCCCATTGCATGCTGGCCTCCAATAAAACCCACTACAGTTTTCAATAACCCCCGAAGTTGTGAATCCATCTGTAGAATGATGAACATTTCAGAATGTTCATGATCCAGTTTCCTCCTGAAGGCCTCACCTCTTTACACTGTAACATTAGGGACCTACCTGTCAACACACAAAGTATAAGAATTATTATACATCATGTATGAGGAGTTAAGTATATGGGCCAAAAAGGGCAGAATGGAGTGACACTGTTTGTCTTAGTTGCTTAGGGCCTCTGTTTTCTCATCTGTAAATTGGACTTAACCATACTTCATTGGGTTCTTATGGGTTTCAGGTAAAATATTTGGAACAGTATGCAACATAGCATAAGCACTGAATATGCAAAGCTGGTGGTCTAGGGTGTATGTAAATGAAGCAGAGAAGAGGGGACAGACTGCACATGTTTCCCTCATGTAAGATTATGCAGGCTTCCTCCAAAGATTCATGAAATTTAAATAGTTCACAACTGTCACTTTGCTCATTCCTGCCTGATTTTTCTTCTTTCTTCAGTGTATGAAAAAGATCTGTGATTTCTTTGATATCAAAAATAAAATCAGAACAAGTTTCAAAAGATTCAAAAGTTTTTTTGTTTGTACAAAAGAAGTTTGTGAGCCCGGAGATGCAAACCTACACTAGTAAAGCCCTGCTCACAGCAGCAGCACCATTGTCGCAGACAAGGGGGAATATTTCGACTGGTGTGTGTGTGTGTGTGTGTGTGTGTGTGTGTGTGTGTGTGATTGACAGCTATATATTGACATTCTTTTCTGGGCGAGTATCTCTGCTTAGGCAGATCTGTCTCTATAATTTCTAATCATGCTGAAAGGATATAAAACTCAGACTTTTATTCCTAAGATTAATACCAACATTTTGAGGAAATCAGGATGACAAGTTTTGATTATGTGGACATGGGTGGTTGGTCCAAGTGTCTGTCTAAGCTATAGCTTCCATTTTTTCTTGATAAATTTTTTCTTGAATTTTTTTGCATTTCATATAGACCATCTTAATCATCTTTATACCTCCCTTCTCATTGGAACCCTCTCATAGCAACTGGAATTCATGCATTTTGTCATTTGTGTTAAGGTCTATGCTGTCAAGATGATGTCCTCAGACATCTTTCAGTGCAAGTTCATCCACTGAGGTCTAGTCAGACTACCTAGAGTTCCTCCCTTTAAGAATATCAGCTCTTCCTCACCCAGCAGTAACTAGCTGCCAATAGTTCTTTGATTAAGACCAGGGACTGCTGCCAGACTCCTGAGATCCTGCTCGTATGAACCTACAGCAGTGGTGTTAGCATCCACAGGAACCATGCAAACCCAAGTGGACAAAAACCCAGTACAGAACTGTGGCTTCCATGTTTTAATGTTTTTCCTTAACAGTGAACATCAATGCCAGGCACAGTGGTGCATGTCTTTAATCACAGCAGTTGGGAGGCAGAGGCAGGTAGATCTCTGTGAGATCAAGGCCAGCCTGGTCTACATAACGAGTTCCAGGCTAGCAGTAGCTACAGGGAGACCCTGTCTAAACAAACAACAAAAACAAACAAACAAACAAACGAAAAACCACAGTAATAAAAAACAGTCAAATCACTTGAGGAAGGTAGTTCCTGGTACAATGGTTTTTTTTCACAGCTTCAGTGTTTGAACTGTGACTCTGTAAAGTACCTCTTCTGTGATGAAATAGAAACTGTGTTTAAAGCCAATTCTGCTCTTTGAATATGTTTTTTAAAGTGCAAGTAAGCTTAATAATATACACCATGAACAGTTGTGTATGTACACTGTCAAATAAGGTAAAAGCCCCAGTAGTTGCTCAGTAAATGAGAGCTGTCATGATTAAATTATACTTCTGTGCTCTGATAGTTCCTACTTTTCACATGAAGCCTAAGGAAAGGAAGAGGGAATTAGGAAGTTAACAGTCATAAAGTAGATTCTGGACTCAGTGTCGCCAAGCACTGCTGTTGAGGTAGCTGGCAATTCACTTCCTTTGTCTGTGTATCTTTTTCTCGTTGAGGAGTTGAAGACAGTTTGTTGAGGCCAGACTCAGATGGCAAGGAAGAAATCAGCAAGAGTTTTACAGTTTGGTGCTTATAATACCCTGGGGAGAACACAGCCATGCCAGGGAGGGACTTGGGGTAACACTGAGGCCAGTCAGCAGGAGAGGGACAGTGTGCAGCTGTGGGCAGGGGTCTTTGCTGTGATCTCTGCAAAAAGAAAACGGTGAGGCAAGATAAAGAAGTCTGCGATCAGCTGATTTGCATAACTTCAGTGGCCACACGTAAGGCAGATAGAGAAGCGGTAGCCTTGGTTATCTAGACCTGGCCCTGGTTCTACTAGGGCAGGTGACAACGGCCTACAGTGTGAGAGCCCACATAAAGAAGTAGTGACATTTGGGGAGTGACCCGAGCTGCCCCAAAATGATCAGCTGGATTTTGGCCAAAGTCTCAAAAGTGGGCCAACACAGCACACAAAAATAAGCTATATGACTGAGGCTAAATTAGATCAACTTTAAGAACTTTCTAGGCTTATCCTCTGTACCCAGAAGTGGAGAATCCCTTGCTTATCAACTGTTGGGCCAAGCGTACATGCCACATCTATTAGCAAGGAGGCCATAGAACACTTTGCTTGGATAGATCTGCCAGAAATACCAGAGCTTCCACTTCGAACCTTGTCCACAGCAGACACCCAAGAACCTTTCTTCTGGAATGGCATCCAGTCAGGAGTGGCAGACTTTAGACAACAGCCATTACTCAACTTACACTGAGATCAAGTTTCTTAGCTTGTTCCAGGCCCTATGGGCCTGTCTTCCATACAGTCTTGCTACTGACTTTCTAGGTAACACATTTATCTGGTCTCAAACACTCGAAGGACTTTATACACTGCTTATGAACGAATTGATACATTAACCTGTTTCTGACACTGCAGATCTTTAGAGTGGAAGACAGCAAGCGTCACAGGCTAGCATCTTGGCTGACAAAACAAAGATGCCTGAACCAATTCAGAGGCTGGCAGAATGTGATTAATAGCAAATTAAATTTAGCCTGAGGTGAAAGTGTAAAGTTAGGAGGAGTTCCAATATTTCTTCACTGTTTTGTTAGTGTAATACATGAAATTTCTTAATCTAAAGTATTTGTTATATGTAACTGAGGTATTTTCCCTTTTTAAATTGATAGGTTTAAATTCTCATATGCTTCAAATTTTCACATTATTTGAAATAATATGAGATCAAAATAAAGGCAGTGCTGTTTTGTAAGTTTCTAATTGCAATAAACCTGGGACACAAAATCCAAATTATATTCATTTCCACATTAGTTTTACCCCCTTTGAATTCCTTTTATAGTACCTTTTACTACCTGATAACTATATAAGATGATTCAGTTATTTGAAGATTTGGTTGACTCCTTGAGCTAGAAAAGGAAAAGGCTTTTATCTGTCTTATTTAACACTGTTACTTACTTTACTTTTCTGACACACCGTAGTTATAAAGATGTTCCAAAAGAGTAAATATTAGTTTTTACATGCAAAGCAAAATATGTAGACAGTCCAGCTACTACAAAATATTTTAAAAAATAAAGATTTTTCAGTTTGTTAGCACATGGCTTTGCAGTTTCTTAACACTTGGTTTTGTTGTGGACCTGGCTGTAAAATTATATATGCATACATTACGGAGTCAAACATTGAAGGAGGAGCCTGAACAACTTCTTTCATGAAGCTTATGCAAGAGTCTTGCAGGCCTCAAGTCCTAAGTAGTCCGGTGCAGTGCTCCTGACAGGCAGTCTCTTAGCAGACACTTTCCTTTGGAAAACCATATGATTTATTTTCAAAGACCTGGCCAGTCAGTCAATATAAGTTTTAGCTATTTAGTCTTCTGAAGAAGAAATAGATTTTCTAGAGAAATGAGGATGAACTTCTGAAGCAAATAAGGTGTAAAATGTTAATGATTGATGGAGACCTGTTATAACTGGTCCAGTAGCAGACAAAAGATACTCAAGGTGACATTCTCGATGAGTCAGGACCACACTTAGAATTATGTACACTGTTACAAGATATGTAAGTAGTAGAGATGAAGATAATAACATGGGGCACTGATGTCTATGATCATTGGCTCAGTGGTAGCCCTGGAACCGACACCTGTCTGAAGAACTCCATAAAAAATTTATGGCTCACTTTTTTGTCCTGATAATGAAGGACATCCCAGCTCACAGGAACTGTAAATTTAGACATATTTCTGAAAATTAATGAACAAATGCAATAGTAGAGCACTTCCTATTTTTCCTATTTTCTTGAGAATTCCTTTATCTCCTATTGTTATCCACACATTGTAGCAAACTTACCTTTCAACTACAGATCCTGGGAGAAAAATTACTGATAATTTGCTCTATTTTAGACTCTGTGCTATTGTTGAAAATGTTAACTGGTGCACATACTGTAAAGTTATAGACATTATACGCTTGGTTAAAAGTGGATTATCTAATTAAAATGCATTTCTAAAAGTTTAATAATTTAAATTAACATTTACCTTCATGTCTCTGGGCGAACAAAAGTAATCACAGATACAACTAAGATGGATCAGTCATAGAGACTGAGAAGTTAGGAAATATAGTTAAGGAGAAAAGCAGAATTTATGAGCGACAAAGGAGAATATGGTGAAGAAAAGTAGGTGACGATTAAAAGTCTTGGTTAGTACTGGAAGCGTCTGTGCTTTTCTATTATCTCCCTGTAATTACACATATTTCTCATCTAGAGAACTTACTGGGAACAAGGAATTGCGCCTTTTTTGGTCTCTTAGAAAGTTAGATCCACTGGAAACCTTAAGGTCTCTAGAGAAAAGATGAGATGGGGTTAAACTGGTTAATTCTAGAAAACAATATTCCAGTAAGTTCAAGAAGATACAATTTAATAGAGACACAGCTGAAGATGGGGCTGTGCTGGGAAACTTCTAAGAGTGGTGGAAATGTGTCTAACACAGACCTAGCGCACCATAACTCGAGGACTTATAGAGAAAATCATGGAGGAACACAGTGGAAAGCAATGGGCATAGCTAGAGTAAAAGGAACATTTGTGTTTTCACATCAAAACTTACTGTTGTCACCAAAACTTTAGCAGAAAAATCAAAGCACCATGTGTGATTTGGACAAACTGAAACCAATCAAAATGGCTATGGAGCCAAAGCGGAGACATGGGCTTCAATGCACACATCTCAGCAGGGAGCCCCTGATAAATGATGCCATGAATGCTTAACTATGGTGCTATTGCCTGCATTTCCTGGGTGTGAGAGTCCTTCAAAAAGCAAAACTGGAATGTTTGCTCTTTTTGTAATCTGTTTCCAGTGGGCAGGGAAGGGTCTTCTCTGTTTCACATCAGGATAAACACAGCCCTGTTAAAGAGGCTAATGAGATGAGTATCTGCATATCGCAGTATCCACAGGCGAACTAGCATTCAAATTCTTCTGTAACCCTTGGAGGGTGTGATGGTGTTGCCTGAATTCCCTCTGGGTCTCCTGCGCTATCAAGCAAACCATATAACATATCTTTATGTGCGTTTATTAACTTACGAAGGAATGAGTACCCTGTGCCTAGCCACGTGCCAAGGCTCAGAGCCCACCATATCAGACTGTGCCACTCCCATATTCACCACTAGCATTCACTCACACCTCTGGGGCCAGCGACCTCACCCAGGTCCATAAGAGTCAGCCCATTCTGTCCCCGAGCTGCTGCAGCTGTGCATTTCCCACCAGTGGCTCACGGCTTCTGTCCCAAGATGGTTCCCAGAAGCCCCGCCCCCCAAGTAGTCCATGCTCTGCAACAGGTCCTGACGTTGGAGGAACTAGGCAATTGGGAGACACTCCACCCCTTTCCTCCTCTCTTGCAATCTTCCTGTCCAGCTTCCGCTAAGGTCCCTGAGCCTTGAAGGGGGGTGACAGATGTAGGGTGATCTCACTTGTGTAATGGTAAAATAGTGGCTTCTTGGACCTCCCCATTAGTTGTCTTTAGGCTGTGGCCACTGATCTGTGTCAGTGGTGTTTCTTCCACTATAAAGACAAATGGAAGGAATTAGGCATATTTAAACAAACATGAACGTAAATACAAATGCCTAGAAGATATCCCAGCAGGTGTACTATATTCATTAAACGGTATACTCATGATGGCTTCTCCACTAGGGCCTATAGCCTGTCTCAACACAAAGCATTGGCCTGGTCTGCAGCACCAGATGTGTGTTTCACCCCTAGGACCTGGCCTTGTCCAATTAGAAATTTGTCAGTTGTACATGTGTTGGTTGAGCCATTATTGCACTAGCAGGTATTGTTTGGCATGTACATAGTGTGCAGCATGTGGAGTCCATCATTGAGTAGAATTATAGGGGATCCTTTCTTCCCCAACCATCTGCATCAATGTGAATATCATCCATCCAGTGGCGTGAAGTTTTTTGGCTTAGTCTCAGTTCCATGTCTTCTTCTTCTCCCACACTCACAACGTGCAGTGTCTTCAGCAGTATGGCCTTACTGACCTTTCAAGGGTACAACTGACACTAATGGCAATAGCTTTGGTGAATTGGAGGGTCTCTAGGATCTCTCTCTGACCAACAGCTCATTAGGGGGGCAACCCACCCCAGTACTGTAGATTTTCTAAACAGTTGTATAGTTTGCGAGTCTCTGTCTTCATCTAACCCAACTTACATGAAACTCTCAAGAATCTTACAGCTATAGCTGGCCTTTGCTTCTTCAGGTATCTTCCAAATGGGTTTCACATCTGTAAAACACTCGAAGAAAGGTTAACATATATTAAATCACTCATAGACAAGGTCTCACACATCATGGAAAGGTTTTGTCCATTTGTATTAACTGTTTTTTCCATAGATCCTTGTTAGGTACCATAGCATGAGTATGAGGCATTAATTTGGTTAGCTCTTTATCATTTTTAGTTATCCCTTTGGATTCTTTTATTCTTGATACACTTACAGTGTATTGGCTGGTGTTGGCTCCAGTTGCCTGACCCTGCACTGGGCTAAGGAGGCAGGGGGCTTCTCCTGTCCCCCCTGCACTTGTTGGTTCCCTGAGTCAGACAGGCTCTGGGTCTGCCTCCTGACTCCAAGCCTGTCTCCCACAGGGGAGAACTTGGTGGGAAAAACTGATTCCACCACTAGTATAACCTTTACCAGAAGAGAAATGCATCTTATTTAATCCTTGGGGGTTCTTAACCACCCCTTGTACAGTTGTTATTCTTCGAATGTCCTTTGTAAACTGTTCTTCTGGTTTTAAAACCTTCCAGAAACACCTTAGTACCGAATTTGGTTTTCTATCAATTTTTTCTCCGGGGATTTGGGCTTGACATAAGTCTTGCCACATTTGTTTTTGAGTAACCCAAGCGGACCATTTCCTCTGTCTGGTCTTTTTTATATCTCTTATCTGTTATTTTGCTCCAAGTTCTTGACTTCCTATTGTACAGCTCCTGAACGCTTGGGGTTCCACCAGATTGTTCTTTTCTCCTTAATCTCAAGTATTTTTCATTTAATGAGGAAACAGAATGATAATAAAATGGGAAATCCATGTGTTCTAACGAAGATGCATAGCATGGAAACCATTAAGGATATTTTCTCACCCTCTTGGATGTCTTCTACACACCCATCCATACTTTAAGGGAACAGCTAAGAACTCAAAGCTGGAGGGTGGTGCTTGATAAACTTTGGGCTGCAGTAAGAGCAAGGAAGTGATTTTGTTTGTGTGAGAGGGTCAGTTGTGTGGTTTCTATGCACCAGGTTTGGACACTTTTAGCCTGTTGCTTTGCTTTTGTAAAATATCTCTTGATTTGGAAGCATGCTGCAGGAAGAGGAATGAACTAAAAATACTTGTTGAATTTCATAAGGCTGGGGAGAGAAGTCTGGGGATGGTTGCCACCATTTCAATATTAACTGGCCCCACTTACTGGGGTCCAGGAGTTTCTGAGAGGAGAAACCAGTATTTTTGAAAGATGACCTAGGGCGTGTGAATCCGTGGCAAGTTTGGAGGCACAGGGATGGGTTATTTTGTACTCTCAAATTCAGACTACAAATGCATACTAAAAAAGGAATGTGTACCTTCTTCTGCTATATTTAGATTCCAGGTTCCTTTATTTCTATTTTACTTGACTTCATTCATTTATGTGTATTCTCCCAGAGATGCTTAGTGTATACACAACCACACAATATATGTTTGTATTCACAATTTTAGAAACAATATACTGTGTCACAAATGGTAGCAGAATCTGTAAATCATTAGGTATTTACCAACACTTTTTGAGGTAATTTTTTATCACTACAGAATTCTGCTCCATCCTTTTATAATGTGTAAGAATGAACCCTAACATATTTTCCCAATTATCAGTTGGTGACATTAGAATGTTTCTAGTCTCTCAGTATTACACTTGATGCTTCAATGGACATTCTTGTACCTATAGCCTTTCTTGCACAGGTGAATATGCTTGCCAGACAGGTTTCTAGAAATAGTATTTCTCACCTAAAGGTGGGGCTTCCTATACACCTCCCTCATCCATGCTGGGCCCCTGTCTGGTATGGTTTATAAAAGCCTTGTGCATGTTGTATAAGTGCTGTGGGTTCATGTGTGAAACTACCCTGTGCTGTCCCAACAACACAGTTTCCTTGAATTCATATATCACCTCTGGCTCTTACAGCATTTCCACTCCTGCTTTGCTAGTCTCTGCACATTGATTACCATCTGCTGTAAGAAGAAACTTCTCAGTGAGAGCTAAGAGGTGTGCTAATCTGTGGGTGTAACAGTAAGTCATTATGAATCAGTTCAATACTACGTCTATTTAGCAGAATGATAGTAGTAGGTTCTCCCCTATGGCCTGTGACCAGTCTATCCAAAGATTGTTGGCCATAAGAACAATATAACATATAGATTCCAGTTGTACTATGGCCCTTAAATCTAATTAGAAAATGGTCAAGAGCTTCTATAACATCATTGCCACTATTGTATCAGTGGGCATCCTACTATTGTAACATGCAGGGTTCACTTCACAGGTGGGTGAAGCTGATGATTATCTTTCCCTGCCAGTAATATACATGGCATCTTCTAGAACAATGAAAGCTAGCCAGCAGAGATATAGCTTCAAAGGTCAGTACCAGCCCTATTTCTCCTTGTTTGTACCACAGCTCAGGTGTGTAGTGTCTTTAACAATAGTGTTTTACCACCCAGTTCTGGTAAGTGGCAAAGTGCAATGGCAATATTCAGTATTATTTGAAGGTCTATGGGATCTCTCTGGTCAACAACTCCAAAGGAGAAAGTCCATTCCTGGTACTGGGCTTTTCATTTGCTGGCCTGTGTTGTCTACTAGGACCAATGAAGCCCTCTTCTAGGGTAACTACATTTAAATTATTTTTATATTGTGTATATATATACGGAAAGAAACTTTTATAATAATTTCCACATGACTCTTTCAACAGGCCTTTAGTATTATCTTTCCTCTTGGAACTCCCTATCCTGCCCCAACCTTTCATTCCCCACCCCCTTATACCCACGTGTCTATTTCCCATTTGTAGAAATGCATTCTATATCCCCGCCCATGAACTCCCCCATGGCTGTTTCTCAAATATCTTATTTTATTTTTTTATGTGTATGAGTGCATTTGCCTGCATGTATGTAAGTGCAACCCTGTTGTGCAGTGTCCATGGAGGTTAGAAGACAGTGTTGGATCCCCTGGAACTGTAGTTGGGGACAGTTCTTAGCTGCCATGTGGGTGCTGGGAACTAGTACCTGGGTCCTCTGCAAGAACAGTCAGTACTCTTAACCACCAAGCCATCTCTCTAGTCCCTCCCCCCCTTACTAGTTTCTTGATCTCTAAGGATTTTCCAGTTGAAACATACACCCATCTAAAGATTCAAGACTGCCACCCATTTATGAAAGAGAACATGCTATAGATACCTGGTTTTCTGGGTTACATAATTTTTCTTAACAACTGAATAATATTTTATTGTGTGAATGTATCATACTTTATTATCCATTCAAAAGTTGATTGATATCTAAGTTGCTTCCATTTCCTTGCTATGTGAATACAGCAGCAATGAACATGGATGAACAGGTATCAGAGTCCTTTGGGTATATGCCCAAGAGTGGTATGGCTGGATCTTATAGGAGATCTATTTTTAGCTTTTTAAGGAGTCTCCATGCTGATTTCCATAGTGGATACACCAGTTTTCACTCCCAACGAATAAGATTTCTTCTTTCTCTACATTGTAGCCAGCATTTGTCAATAAAGCATGAAAACAGTAAAACAAAAAAAGAAACAAGATCTATTTAACATGCTAATGTCTTTATAATATCTGTATATTTTGTTAAACAGCATACTGGAGTAAGAAAATATCAAATATCTCTCAAATTGAAAGTTAAGGTATTTAACCATGAAGAAAATGTGTGTTTATGTGTGTACATGTATGTTTGTGTGTGCGGCTGGGAAGCATTTTAAAGTTGGACTATTAGTTCATTATTTTACTCAAGAAAATGTTGCTAAGCCACAAAATTTGGAGTGACATAGCATAATGTTTTATATGGAATGTAATATAACCTACAGATAGTATCACTGTCAGAAGACTGGCAAAGTCATAAAGAAAATCCAAAATCCATATAAACTGACTCTTCCAGTGAGGACAAATTTCTGTATAATTTATTAAAAATTTACCTAGTGTAATTCACCTTCTACTAAGTTGACTGACTGATATCCCAATTAGGCATTTATTGGAGCATAGGGTCAGGTAGAATCACTGACACATTGATTATTTTTCAAGTTGATTAATCAACTGATTAGTTTTCAAATTGATTATTCAATTTGTACTAGTAGCCTTGAAGAGGGGAAATTTGTGCCACTGAGCAAATGAATAAGGTCCCTTCCTACCAATATAGATACCTTGCTCTTGGGTCAAAAACTGTCACTGTGCTGGCTGCAGAAGGAGGTGGATTGACATCCACAGGGCAGAACACTGCATTCAGATGACAGAGAGCCTCATTTGCAGAAGACACTTTTTTTATTCAGTAAACATATAACCTAGAATAATCCTTATATTTCAGATATATTCTCTCTACACAATCTGTCCTCAAACTCTTTTCTCCAATTGTACAATGTCGTTCACTGTAAGTTCTTGGTCTTTCATAAAGCTATTAACCAGGAGTCAATGAACCACAGGTAGAGCTGTGGGAGTTTCTGCCCACCATGAGTACTTCCTATATCTTGAGCTTTCTTTCCACACATGAGTAGTACTCTTTCTCCACAGAAATCTACTTTGATCAAGTTTCAGTATGCTCTAGTGAGTAATCTGTTACTGGTTCACATGTTTTCTTCTCATTCATCATGGGATCTTCATGAAATCCAAATGACAATTAAGGCAGGGTTAGTAGTAGAAGTTTAGGTATCACATTCACAGCAGAAACCATGGACGAGCTCACATGTGAACTGAGCACTGACCTACACTTAGTCTCATATACAAGATACTCCCCCTGTGAGGCTACTATTGATACCACAGTTGTATGACTTGATGAGATAACACCATATCACAAAAGGTGCTTCAAGCTTATGGTTCTCTAAGTTAGGTATTCCATTTTTGCTGGAACTCAGATTGAAGGCAAAACATCCCTATTAAGAGGAGAATATTTACTTTCAAATTTCAGGGACATCTGCTATAAATTTTCTACAAAGATTTGCAAGAGTCATTATTCAGCATCACAATCTGCCATGGATATTTCAAGAACATGGCATCTGTGGTCTAGTCATACCAGCCACAGCAGCCTTCATTTCTGCAGAACCCATTCAGAACTGTTGGTCTTGGATGATTCAGTAAATGAGTTGCAATAACACATCCAAATATGTTATTTATCTTGAAAATCCAAGGAATTAAACCCATATTATGGCACTAATCTGAGTCAGAATTTGAGAAACAAAGATTTTTCTGGAAGCTTCATTTAAATGTTTGATAAGCCATTCCACATTGCACACAGTGCTTTGGAACCAATGGAAGGAAACAGTGTCTTGCCTCTTGTTGTATTGCAGAGAACCCATATTTGTCCTCCTGGTGTCTTCTGATGCCCTAGCATGGGAAAGGTACAAAAATACACTCAGCATTTATACACGTGCAATCTTGGAGTGTAGGGAAACTAATGCCCTGTGGATAGCCTGTAACTAATTGGAGATGGCTGACACCAGGTGAATGTTGACGTAGATAATTTTGAGGCATATCTATAGAGCCACAAAAACCCACTGTGCTTCAGGTAACTGATGATGTGGGATGCAACCTTGAGGAAACCTACTGAGATTTCATGTTTTACAATTTAGAATTACAAATTGACCAATAGGAAGTTGAACTGATGAATAAGTTGTTCTCTGGCCCTTCCTTAGCTGAGCAGGTCTGATATATGCCTCTAGAACTCAGAAGGCCCAAGTGGTATTGATGGACTAAAACTGTCCTTTCCCTTCCTTTCCTTTTTTGCTTGTTCTTCTCTCCAGTTTCCTGGGATCATTTCCCAAATAAACCACATGCATGAATGAGAGTCTACTTTGAGTATCACAAGTTAGTGGGGCAAGAAGTGGGATCCTAAGTCTTGGATTACCTAAGTGATTGTGGAGATTTTCTCCTATTTTCTGACATGTATCTTCCAAGGGCACTCTACCTTCCCTGTTCTGTGAGCATGATGCTCCAGTAAAATAGATCAGGATGCTGCCTTTGTGATCATGGGGTTCTTAAGGCTCCTATGGTCTAAAAGATACATTTTGTGGCCCAGTTATGAAGAGCTGTTTGGACTCCGCTGTAGGATGCTGGGTGTGTGCAGCTGTTGCTTTCACACGGAAGCCAAGAACTTCTGGGGCTTTCAGATAATTATGATAGAAATGGAAAAAATAGGCAAAAATGTATAGCAGGTGCATGGAGCTGCAGTGATTTGCTCCAGAAAAGTGCTCCCATCTGAAAACAGCCTGGGATAGATTCACCACCTGATTAAGCTTATGCTGATCAAATATCATCTTCAAGAAGTTGTCTGTCTACACAGAGCAATCATATTCAGCAGATATTTTACTGGAAATGTGATTTTAGGTGAAGATGAAGATGAGGATGATGATGAAGAAGAAGAAGATGATGTGATCAGTATGTATGGAAAGGTGGTCCAAGAACCTTTTCTTAGTTTTAGAAATAGCCTTACTCTATCAGTAAATGTCCATTCTTAATTTATATGTTTATCTACATTCTTTGAACGTAGGAGTTTTGCATAGCATGGTAGAGGGATCCTGCTGGAGCCCAAATGAGATGGAATTAGATGAATTTCCATTTTAAGCCCCTAATAACAAAGTTCATTTCTTGAATAACAGTACAAATCTGCTTCAGCCTTGATTGGTCCTGCTAAAAGACAGAACAATTAAACTCCAGTTCCAACCTTTCTGCAGAAGTAACTATATAGCATAGCTCTTGATAATTGGAATTTTGTTTTATTATTTTATTGCATTTTATTTTACTTTACTTTTTTATTTTATTATTTTTACATGTATGAGTCTTATGCCTTCATGTATGTAAGTGCACCTGTGTTGTGCAATGCCTGCAGAGAACAGAAGAGGGTGTTGGATTCCTTGGAACTAGAGCTACAGAGGCTTGTTAGCTGCCATGTTGGTCCTGGGATTTGAACCTGTGCTTTCTTCAAGAACATCCAATGCTCTTAACTTCTGAACCATCTCCCCAGTCTGCCAACAGGAATTTAAAAACCCTTGGAAGAGGACTTTGTTCCTGAAGACACTGACATGCTTGTGAAGAAAACACACAGCCTTATATTTTGTGCTTCCTAGTTCTTGCTTCATGAAGATGTATTTCCCTAAACACAGCATACTGGTCTGCCTCCTTCTAAACACTTACCACATAAAACATGAGGCCTAACCTCTGACTAGTCACTTGCTTAGTCAATTTTCTCATACTTGTGATTCACATACAACTGGATGCGCCACAGGTGTCATGCAGTTCCTACTGGAGCAGTGCCATAGAGTCTAATCTCCCTGAAGAATAGAGGTATTTCTATTTACCTATGACATAGTTATCTCTCTAAAAGAATTAAAACTCTACAGAATATAAAGGATAAAATAATTTACCATACAGACTATGAAATTATTGAAAACATATTTTCAAAAGTATTTTATTAGCAATGTTTTGTTTAAGAAGTAAAATGATTACGTTAAAAGTCTTTGTATAGTTTGGAGAATTTGGAAAGGGAGTGCCTTACAAACTCATGTTATAGGAGCAGTGAAAAATATCATATTATTGTTGAAGCTTGGTAGTACAGTTTTGTCAGTAAATGATATTCAAAAATTAAAGTAATCATACAGAATTTGAAATTTATATTCTAAATATAATCACATATTTTTAGTTTGAGGATATATCAGTTTAATTATTACAGTATTTCTCTTTCTTTTTTTTTTAAAACGTTCCTGACTGTGATCTTTATCTCTAGAAGTTCAATTACAGCATTGGTGAAGGCATATTTGGGCTGTATATAGAAAAATGATGGAAAATTACTTGGTGCCAGGCAATGAGAGAGGTTAGACATCAAAACCTGGATACCCAAGGCCACATGTGAAGTGAGGGCCAGAGCTGGGCCTCAGGGGAGGTAGGAGATCCATTCCAGAGGATCATTCCCCCCAAGATGAGAATCTTCAAATAACAGAGGCCTTCCCTGTCCCCTGCATAAGAGGTAAAGCTTCTGTCATGCACAACACAACCTAGGACTTCAAAGTGGGAGGGTGGGCTATGAGGAATGTGGTCACTCAGAGAAAACTGAAACTGCTGCCCAGCATCAGGACATCCTCCATGCTCCACTCTGCTTCACTATCAGCCTACTGCCAGAGGAATGTGGAACTGTGACTCATGGTAGGAGTCCAAAGCTTCAGGGTCATGTAAGGGGATCACAGCTCCAGCTCACATGGGACCACAGCTTGAGTTCACAAGAGGAGACCACAACTCTGGCTCATGGGGGGTAGGGCACTGTTCCAACTCACAGGATGGCACCTCAGCTCCAGTTCAGGAGGGGAGTACAGCTCCAGATTCACTGGAGGTGGCTACAACGCCAGCTCATAAGAGGGGACTGCAGCCCCAGCTCCCGGGGCAGGACCACAGCTCCTACTCACATGAAGGATTAACTTCTGGTTTCATATTCATGCCATTTCAATATGAATTAGTCTTTTGGTTTCAAAATTACAGTATGTTTGGTAGAATATCATTTATTTCTCCGTTATACCTTTGCATTGCGTTATCTTGGGCATAAGATAAATTCATTTTCACTAATTTTAGTATACAAAGAATAGGTTTCACTGTTCTTTGCTGAGATTCATACCCCTACCACTGTCCCTCACTCAATTCCCACTTTCCCCATCCTTTCCTTCAAATAGTCATCTTCCTTGTTCATAGGTCATTGCTCTGTTAATGTTCGCCCCATTGTCCTTCCTTCTCTCCCTCCCACATGTCGTCTTCCATCTCCCCAAATAGTACCCTTTATGTTTGTGTTTCATTTTTGTGTATGTAAATATAGATACCACATATAAATGTAAATATTTATTTTTCTTTTTTCCCCCATTACCTTTTCTTGTTCCTAAAAGTAAATAATACACATCTCAAACTTACTACTCTAGTCCACTAAGACATTGTGTATCCCTGTGTGTGTGTACATGTGTGTGCTAGCGTCCCCTCCCAAGTGTGTGCTTGTATAGCCCTAAGTTCAACATCAGGTGTCTCCCTCTATTATTTTCCAGTTTTTTTTTTTTTTCTTGAGATAAGATCTCATGAACCTGGGGCTTGACATTTCAGTTAGACTCACTGGCTACTGAGCCCCCAGGGCTTGCCTCTTTCTACCCTGGCTAGTGCCAAGTTATGAGTGCATTGCACCATGCCTGGCATGTATGTGGATGCTGGACATGTGAACTGGGATCCTCTTAAACTGTTCATTGTAAGCCATGCCATTCACCTCAATTATTTCTCTCCATATTAATCTAAAGACCCTTTTTCAGATTGTGTACTGTAAAGGAATAGTACATTCCTAAGCCCCGCTTGTCCCTAGGCTTGCCACATGCCAGTCTTGTCCATGGCGGAACTACAGGAGACGCATGCTCAAAGCCATCACTCTCTCTCCTATGTCTGGTTTTAAAGTAGGACTGGAGATTAAGTCACCCCTTTGGACAGCGCAACAGTTCTCTAAAGATTTAGTGATCTAAGGATTAGTAAAATAATTGGAATCTGAGATGTTAGTGCCCCTGAGGAACCCAATTAAGCTCTATTTAGTCTGTTTTGTTTGTGCTTCCACAGACTTTGGTTCAGTCTTTTATTCATATCCTCTTTGAGTTGCCCGGACATTTGCTATTTCAAATCACCGTGTTTTGCATCCACTAGGCTTCCATTCTCTGGAAACATTAGAGTGGGGGTGTTAATTCCATAGCAAATCTGGGGAAGTTCCTGGATCTGGGGTGGGCAAGGATCCCAGAGACCCAAGCAGGCCTGAGAACTGAGAAGGCTGTACAGGGGAAGTCTCCTCCTTGCCTATTTTGAAGTCACTTAATTTTTCTAATAATGTAACTAGATTTATGTTTCACTTTGCAAAGTAACTAGATAAAGTTGTCAGATTTCTTCAGACAAGACTGAAATAGCCCCAATTTGCCTAGTGTACAGAGAATGGTCCTGAAGGCCGTGCAAGTTCACACAAAAGGGAGTTCTTATCACTCAAAGCCTGTATTTTTCCATAGAACTGGTATTCTTTATGTAGGAACTTCTTGCACCATTAACTAGAACCCAAACACAATCAGGAGCACCCTCAGGTGCAAACGCCTTCACATAATGAGAAAGCCGCTGAGGCTATGGCACTCCAGTCCCACACCTGTTTCAAGCCGCACGTCTCTACAAATTCTGGTTCCAGTTCTCAGGAGCACAAACATTTTAAATACTTAGGTAATTTGCAAAGATGCAAGTTAATTAATGTTGTTAATTGACAACCATAGTATTATATGCTACCTTTGTTTTTCACACTCTCATTTGTGTGACTGAAAATTAGAAGACATTCATTTAGCACAACACAGAAAATCCAGGATTTTCTGAGTGTGCTTTGAAAATAAATTTGGAACTTTGAATTTTTGCCACCTTTCTCTGCTAGTCTGGTGCAGTTAGAGGCCATTGATCTAGCTAAACTCCCTCATACTGCTTTATAGAAATAGACCTTATGTCTTTAAAGTCCTGTCATCAAAGGACATCTAATGCCTAATGCAGGGTGACCTCAACTGTTGATAATCTTTTGGGACAGAACATGCTATGGCTATCAGAGTCTTAAAGTGAAAGGATAAAATCTTCTGACCACCTTAGACCAGCCAAGCGGGAAGAGCAATCTGATTTCTTCAAGGATCAGTTGCCTGTAAATAAAACTAGAACCATTTTCTGAGTCAACCAGTGATTGTAGTTGCAACCAGCAGTACTCATTCAAGTTCATTTCAGGTGAAAATGTACCGAATAAAATCAGTTTCTGAGGATGTGAAAAGAGAAATGATTCTTCAGCTATAAAGGTTGGTCTAGCAAAAAAGCAACTTCAGTTGAGCCCAGAACTGGCACATTAGCAGGATGCAAGGACAGGATTCTAGAGCGCCACCATCACCATTCTACAGCAGATCTGCTAGGTGTTCTCTAATGGAACGCCCCTGAGGGGAGTTTGTGGAAACATGGCCAACTCTACAGCTTTGCAAAATGTTTGCGTCCTTTTAAGCCTGTGGTGTGCGTGCTGGTGATGGCAGGCCCTGTTCTGCTGTGGGTCTCTGTTCATTCATTGCCTGTACCATCCTTTTCAGTTAGATAATGGTCATGTTTGTTTTCACTTAGAAATGTTTTACTAATATATTTCATCTTTAAAAATACACTCTTTCGATCACTATGAAAATTGAAAAGCTTTCATACTCCAATAGCATTTGTATCTTTTTATATCTTTTCTTCCCCCTAAGTTTTTGTTAATTTAAGATATTTTATTTATTATTTTATTTTATGCATGTGACTGTATTGCCTGCACATATGTAAGTGCAGCCCTGTCATGCAGCGCCCACCAAGATCAGAAGGATCCCCTGGAACTGGAGTTACCAATAGTTGTTAGCCACCATGAGAGTGTTGGGACTCGAACCAAGGTCCTCTGCAAGAGCAGCTAGTGCTGTTAAATGCTGAACCATCTTTCCAGTACCATATATGTTTTTTTCCCCCTTAATTAGCTCCGTAACTACTACAGCCAAAGTGGTTTATTAGTTATATCATTATTTGGTGTCATTTAAAAAAAAAAGATTCACAAGGATTTAATAAAAGGCCTACAAACTGAAATTTGGATTGAAATTGATGTTAGTTTTAGTTGCAGTTAACTGATCCTCGAAGCAATAAATCAGATTGTTCTTCCTGCTTGGTTGGTTTGTGATATTAGTAAGATTTTAACCCTCACTATAAGACTCTGATAGTTATAGCATGTTCTGGACTGAAACTTTAATAGCTGAGGTCACCTGACGTTAAATGTCTTTTGATAACCAGATTTTAAAGTTCAAGGTATTTTTTTTTATTCTCTTCTCCAAATCTTCCCATTTCTAAATAACTATTGATAAATCTTATCTTTACAGTATGTCTTGGGTTTTTAAAAGACATGAACACATATAAATGAAGTGATAATTACTATTCTCCATGTTCAGTTTTTCAGTACTATCACAATTATATCATGTGATATTATATTGAAACTTGCATACTTGCATCATTTTCAAAATTTGCAAAGAAATTATCTAGTATATATACAATCATATTTACTTTTCATATTAGTAATTTTGTAGTAGTTACTTTTCTGTTGCTGTGATAGAAACACTGACCCAAGCAATTTATAGAAGGAAGAGTTTGGGCGTAAGTTTCCAAAGGGGCAAGAGTCCATCATGGCAGGGAGGCATGGTGGCAGAGGTCACTGGAGGAAGAGCAGGAAAGCTAGGCTCTATATCTTCAAAGAGGCACAGGAAGCAAGAGAGTGACCTGAGTGAGATCTGGCAAGGCTCCCAGTGACTTGCTTCCTCCAGCATAGGCACACCTTCTAAAGACCTCCCAAAACAGCACCACCAACTGGAGACAAAAATGTCCAAATACTTAGAGCCTATGGGGGACATTCTGGTTCAAACTATCACACATTTCAGTTTTTAAGCTATTTTATCTCTTAATGTGTCTTTTGATACTATGGACTTGATTTTCTATATCATTCCTCCTAATATTTTGATTGAGATTTTAAGTATAAAGAGATTGGACCTATCTATGAAGTAAGGATTACCATCTTTTAGACATCTTGAAAAAAGAACTATTTATTTACATCAATTTTGTATTTAATAAAATTTTGGAGCTTTTAAAGTGTTTTCATCAAAAGGTACTTAATGACAGATAATGAATCTGCTGAGACAGAAGATTATTCTGAAATCACTATTTATCATTATGCTCTATCGAACTATTTTAGCATCACATCTTTCAATGGTTTTGTCTTGCACCTTATATGGATTCTGTATACCATAAAAATAGATGATAAGACTGATCTGTAGGAAAATGGAAGGCTTTTCTATATTTATGACATCATATTGAATTATGGCTCAACCCACTTGTTAATTTCAGGCCTTTTAAGTCCTTGTACACCTTTAAGAAAAATAACACCAAATAGTAATGAGAGGAGACTCATATGGGTATTAGTATTAATTGGAATTGAGTTAGTGTTTCATTATGTATCTGTTAAATGAAAAGAAATTAAGTAGCATTATAATCCTATTTTATCCAATTCTTGGTAAAATGAAGAATCAATGCTAATTTTAATTGCCTTTTGGCATATATTAATTGCTGCCTATTTTTGAAAATTCTTAATAAGTTGATATAATGAACAAAAATAATGCCTTTTCTTTGCTTGGGGGATTCTTGCACTTCTCTAGCAAGGTCTGTTTCCAGGATCCCTTTGGAAGCTGTTTTTATTCTGCTTCCATATCAGAGCTGTTTCTTTACAGCTTGGTATGAGTAATTTCTTTCTTCCTTTCTATAGTCTTTAGTAATTAATTACTTATCAAACATTTTATATCACATTTTAAAGACATTTGATTAATTTTCTGTACATTGCAATATTACTGAGTCAATGTTGGCAATATAATGTTAATAAAAAAAAACAGGAACAGGCATTTAAATTTGTTAGCAAGCTGCAACAATTCTCAAACTTCATTGTGAAAGAGATTTACTTAATCATAATGCAGATTTCTGTCTCATTCTACAAACATCATGATCAAGAAACTCTGTCAGACCTAAATGTTGGTTTCTTCAATAACATTCCAAGTAAGTCTTAATTAGAAGAGTTGAAAACTATGCTTGTGAATTTCTAGCACAAGTATTATATAACAGTTCCTTTTAAGTAATTTCTATATCTTTTTTATTATATCTTTACCTGGTTATTAATTATGTTTATTTATGTCACTTTTATTTAGGCTTTGTCAATGTTTCATCTCTAATATTTTATTAGTACTGTCACGCTCACATGCATGCACACATACACACACACACTCACACATATAAAACTGGCACTATTTCCATTTTTTAAATTTCCCCCTTTAGGTAAATTTTCTTGTTTTTCTCAATACTTATATTTCTGTATAATAGTAAAAATTTATGGGATCATGTCTCTGAATATGTTTCCATTTTCTATCAGATTTAATTCAGTTCCTTAATTTTAGTGTTTTTAAAGGATTTAAATAATAATTTTGAGTTCAATTTAATAGAGTAGCACTTAAGATACTTTATGATTCAAACACTTAATTTTCAGTCTTTTGTTATTGGTTTTCACTTTATTGTACTGTGAGCAAGTATTATATCTCATGGTTCTTTTTAGCAAATTATTGAACTGACCTTGTATGCCATCCATTCTTTTTGGACTGTGCCTACTTGAGAAGAAAGGTTTTAGAGTTTTAAGATACAAGTTTCCAAGTTTAATATAATATTCATTGTCTATGTCTTTATTTACTCTATGCAAATAATGTGCAAGGTGGTTTAAATTGCAGCTAAATCTGCCACAAAATTATGCTTCTTTTAGTGTCATGTGTTTTCCAAGAGTTCTTACTATAAATAATTTAATAATTCATTCTCCTGCAAAGCTCCTTAAATATGATGATTAATATCACTGTTGTGGTATGTAATTGGTATCAAAATATTGGGGGCTGGAGAGATGGCTCAGTGGTTAAGAGCACTGGCTGCTCTTGCACAGAACTTCGGGTTCAATTCCTACCACCCGCGTGGTGGCTAACAACCATTTGTAACTCCAACACCCTCTTCTGACCTCCACGGGTATTGCACGACATGGTGTACTTATATGCATGCATGCAACACACTCACACATAAAAATAAAAAAATTTTAAAGTATATTATATTGCACTTAGATATCTTGATTTCTACCGTCTAAAAATGGTGTTTCA
>NW_008331992.1:2307571-2321748 GCF_000622305.1 Nannospalax galili | reverse complement strand
GTGTGTGTTCTGATTTATTCTTATCCCAAATTATCACTGTTGAGCCATTTTTATTTCATTTATTGTAATGGATATGTGTTAGTTTACATTTCTAATGTGTTCCATTCTAAAAGTAGCCTTTTATTTGAAGTGATTGCCCCTTTGTACACTTCAAAGGTTGCTTTCCAGCAGGGATGAGTTTGCAGTGTGGAGATTTGCACAGTGATTGACTAATCAGAGTCCATCACTAAAATTTAAATTAGAGCTGTGTCAATATGGTTAAATCACATTTTACATTTAATAAATAAAGTATATAATGAGAAGAAATGTGCATCATGAAGTATAAGAAAGTGTCAGCCTGGGATTCTAGACCTTGGCGAAGATGCCAGTTAAGATGTAACTATGATGACAAGAACAGGAAGGAGGGCAGGTGGAAGATGGTCAGCCTGGCTTTAAACTGGAGCTCCTAACATCCTTGGGCTTCAGGTGTGTCCTGTTCCTTCCTGTGTTGTGCTAGCCAATTCCCCCAGCTCACCGTGAGAAGATGGATTCTGATGAGGAGCCAGAGGCCTTTGAATAACCCCAAGGCTAACATGTTACGTAAAATTTATGTATGCAAACCCACTAACAGACAAAGATTTGAAGAAAGGACGTGTTCTACATTTTGTTAAACAGTCATATTTTTCTGGCTAAATGCAAACTTTTAATATGTTGTATAAAATTAATTGAGGAAATTATTTAAGTGTTCTTGAGAATATTGACTGTCAAAGTATGATTGTTGCTGGAACATTTAAAAATATTTTATTAATTATCTTTATTTTATGTGTATGAGTATATTGCCTGCATGTATGTAAATGCACCCATGTCATGAAATTCCCATGAAGGTCAGAAGAAGGCATTGGATCCCCTGGAACTGGAGCTATGGACAGTTGTTAGCTGCCAGTGGGTGCTGGAAATTGAACTGGGTCCTCTGAAAGTGTAGCCAGTGCTCTCCAGCCCCTCATTGTAAAAACATTTGTTTGCTCATATATTTCTGTCCGCTTTATTATTACCCAGTTCTCACTCCCTCTACATAGTGACACAGAGGACATGCCATTTACTTGTTCCTTCATTCATTGTATTGTGCAAAGAATCATTGAAATAAACATCATTTTACTTCATAAAATCTTTTGGGCTGAATAAGTTTGTGTTGATTTGAAGATACACCATAGAAACCAAACAGATTAGTTGAGCAAAAATATGTTCTGCCCTTAACTGTACTGAAAATAGTTCCAAGAATAAGGAGCGCCATCTTCGACCTGACAGAAAACTTATTGGAAGTTCCAGAACACTTTTTATTTGAAGTGTGACCTTTTCCAAGTTGATCTATCGAAGCTCAGCACACTTTGACTTAAATGACGAAATGTCGCTAATTAGTGGAAAGTGTATTGTGTCATTTAAACTTAAAAAAATGTGCCATAATCTGATTGACATAGACCTGAATTCTATTGTTGACTGCTTGTATAATAGCAACAGCTCATTAAGGAAAAGAATAAAGGAAAGCTGCATCTACCCCATCCAGATGCAGTAAGGAGGCTTCCTTCTCTAAGCTATGTAGGCCACAGCTACACAATTTAGGTTTCCCAGAACTGTATAGCATGTCCATGGCTGTAGGTCAAACATATAATTAGTGAAGTTTTACAGAAAATTGTTATTTCATAATTTTTGTATTATTTTCCCTAATGTACAGAAATGCTAATGGATATGGCCAGCATAAATGTTAGATTTAATGTGGAAAATTATTTCTTTGACTATTTTGATTTTCTTGCAGCTCTTCTAATGCAAATATCTTTACTTAGGTTCAGTCATTTATGAGGCTTTACAATTTGGAAGGAAAAAATATGCACCTCTATTTTGATGAATTTTTAATTAAAATTTAAGTTACTTGTTTTATAATTGAAGAAAAATATTTCAGTGGTACTAGCATATCTGATTTTTTATTAAGATAAATTATGGAGTCTCACATCATAGAGCCTAATATACTACTGCACATACAGTTATTTCTAAGTTCTAACAGTAACTAGACTAATTGTGAGATCTTGCCGTTTTATGCATTAACAGTAAAATGGTCTGTTGTTACTTCAGTTACTCATTTTAATGTATTTCCAAATATCTGTTTTACTTTATAACTCCAGATGGCTATTTTATGCATTTGAGGACATTATACAATGTGCTTATGGACAACAGGTTATTAAGAAGCTTCCTTGCAAACTCGTGGAAAACAAGAAAGTACCTGGAGACACATGTTTCTGAGCAGTTTTTGTTAATCTCTCAATATTTCTTCATTTAATATATCTTTTTTGGTTTTTTGAGACAGGGTCTCCCTGTAGCTCCTGCTGTCCTTTTTAAATATTTTATTTATTTTTATTTTATGTGTATGAGTGTTAGGCCTGCATATAGGTAAGTGCACCCATGTCGTGCAATGCCTGCGAAGGTCAGAAGAGGCTGTTGGATCCCCTGGGACAGGAGTTATGGACAGTTGTTAGCTGCCATGTGGGCACTGGGATTCTAATCTGGGTCTTCTGCAAGAACAACCAGTGCTCTTAACTGCTGAGCCATCTCTCCAGCCCCCATTTAATATATTTTACTTGTTATTTTAATTTTATGTGTATGAGTGTATTGCTTGCATGTATATAAGTGCACTTGTGTTGTACAATGCCAGGAAAATCAGAAGAGGGCGTTGGAGCCTCTGGAAGGAACTGGAGTCACGGACAGTTGTTAGCTGCCATGTGGGTGCTGGGAATCGAACCTGGTCCTCTGCAAGAGCAGCCAGTGTTTTTAACCACTGAGCCATCTCTGGCCCCTAATCTCTCAATATTTCATAAAACAATGAACTAAATATTGAAATCAAAGCTGTTCTAACAAGAAGAAGATCAGTTTTTACTGAAGGGATGGTTTTAACTCCTTCCTATCTTCCTAAGATAATTACCAAAACTTTTTTTTTTTTTTTGCCTCAACAGTAGCTCATGTGGATAGATGGATGGTATGGATATGCCATATGCAACCAAATAAACTCAAAAGGGAAATTTACCATTAACTTATAGTTACCATAGTAACTTACCATAGTCACTTATGGTGGATAGAAACAAGATTTTGTTGGCTCTTTTCTTTCCCAGGTTCTCCTATTTCTCAATTTTAGAAAGACAAGATAGATTATTTTCTTTGGAAGTTTCTTTAACACTCAAGTGTCAAGGTACCACTTAAAATATTGGAAAATACTGGATTCTTAATAATAAATTTCTGTTTATTTTCATAAGAAGAGCAGGAACAGCCACTGATTTTTTTTCCTACCTACATTTCTAGTTTCAATAATCCCTGAAACTACAATGATCACAAAAAGTCCATGCCTTTTACTCACACAGGCACAATATTAAAACATATAACAAGTAACCAGGGATTCTCTCCTTAACATGGCATAGGTTTCATTTAAACATGGAGCAGAAACAAGACCTTAAATGTAAGAAAATATGAAAATTGTATGTGAAGAAAGGAAATGTTCAGGGTGAAGGTGTCATGCTGACAACACATGATATATGACTTGGAAAACTGTTTCCAAACTAAATTCCAGCAAAGCCACTTCATAATATAGAATAAGTTTATGGTTATAGATTATTAGGAGTTTCCATAGAAAGAAGAATAGGCAAACACATATCACTTGATTAGCAAGAAAATGTGTAATACATCACCTGAGCATGTCTTTTCTTTGCTAACGAGTAGATGACCCGTCTTACCACTTTCAGAATGAGAAACTACAGGTCTGTTGAACTGGTTTCCTCATTCAGTGAGTTTTCTCATTTGATAGGTAAATCATAAGAATCACTTTCCATATTTTCACTATGGTCTTAATTCTTTTTGCCCAATTTCATATTTAAAAAAGAGTGGATCACCTTCTCTGTTAGTTAGGTTTCTGTCTGTAACAAAATACCTGAGATCAACAGCTTAAAAGACCTTCATTTTGAATCTCTGTTAAGGAGGGTTCAGTTCTTCCTTACTAGCATTTCTGGCCTGGGGTGAGGCAGAGCATCTTGTCAGGAGCAGAGTGCCTGTTCACCTCACACAGCAAGGAAGCAAAGAAAGTTCACTGAAGGTGAGAGGTTGTCACAATCCCCTCAGAGGGCCTGCTTGCAGCTGCTGGAGAGTGCCAATTAGGCCTTGCCCTGGAAAGGTCTCCCTGTGCCAAAGAGAAATCCTTGAACATTTGACTGAGAACTTTGGGCTCTTAACTAAAGCACTTTCTTCTTATTTAGGTATCTGTCGCCAGAGACAGAGAGACTTTTCTTCACCTATTTTGGTGGAACTCCTCAAAATCTCTGATAATCACTAATACTTTTTTAAATGGAATGAGGGGCTGGAGTCATGGCTCAGCAGTTAAGCACTGGCTGCTCTTACAGTGGTCCTGGGTTCAATTCACAGGACCCACATGGCAACTAACAACCACCTGAAAATCCAGTTCTAGGGGATTCAATGTCCTCTTCGGGCCTCTGCAGGCATTGCATGGCATGGGTGCAGTTTCACACATGCAGTCAATACACTCATGCATATAAAATAAAATTTTAAAAAATCTTAATAAAATATCATTCCAAAGAGTGAATTTTCCTCTGTGAGGTATTCGAAGCAATTTTGAAAACAAGACATGATGTGAATGGCATGTAAGAAGCAGAGCTGTAGTTTTTAAAATTATTTATTTAATAACCACATGATTAGAAGAAGCATTTCATTACAGCTTTAACATATTCAATAAAAATTTCCATAGCAAAAATGCATCTCTTTCAAAATTGGCTATAAATTTTTAGGTTCACAGTTGAATTAATACAGTTATAAAATATTGAACTCAGTAAAAACCCTATAAGACATAAAATTGAATCAGGTTTTAACATTTAAAAATCGTCTCTATTTCATTTTACAATATACTGTTTAATATAGAAAAAACTCATTTTTAATGCTACTAACACTTAGATGTTTGCACATGCATCTCTAATATCTATGTATCTGATTATTACTAGTCATAGTCGGTTACACTCGGATCCTTGGCATCTGACCATGGCTATAGTCATTAGGTAGATTTCAATAGTAATGTTTTTCACCTCTACTAATTAGCATGAAGCAAAATTTATGCTTCTTCCTCAGATATAACTCATTTTTTTATTTGCTGACTTTTGTGTGTGTATTTCATACAGAACATCCCAGACAATCTTATTCATCTATATACCCACTTCCCAAATGGCACCCTCCCATAGCCTCCCATTTCCCATACACCGGAGCCCATATACTCTGTCATCCCTGTTACTGTCCACTGTGTTGTTGGCATCCTCAGCTGTTCACCAGTGCTTGTACATCTGCTGAAACTAGTCAGCCTATCTAGAGTTCCTTATTTTAGGAAGATAAGTGCAGAGCTGTATTTTTAAAAATAAATGGTCTGAGGGAAAGTAAAAGGGCATGTTAAACCAGAAAGAGCCACAAGGCGTGCCTGACATGTTATGTAAAACAAAACTGCTCTTATGACGGGCTACTGAGAAAGTTACAAAGCAGTTGAGTTTCTGTTTGTTTTCAAATAAGTGATTCACAAATAAGGGATGATAGGGGAATTAGAACATATCCCCAAATACAGTAAGTCCATAGTCAAATGAAATCTATAGCCAAGGGGCTGAAGAGATGGCTCAGCGATTAAGAGTACTGGTTACTCTTTCAGAGGACCCAGGTTCAATTCCTAGCACCCACATGGCAGCTAACAACTGTCTGTAACTCCGGTTCCAGGGAAATCCAATGCATTCTCCTCACCTCTGTGGGCACTGCATGACATGGATGCACTTATATACATGCAGGTAATACAGTCATACAAATAAAACAAAAATAATGAAATTAAAATAAATATTTAAAATCTATAGCCAAATATGTTTCAAAATATTTTCACAAGATCAAAGTACAGGTCTACTCTGAAATAATATTTCATATTTACCTTGAAAAATTAATTAATAACTGGAAAACATGTTAAAAGGGGATATAACAAAGGTACTTCCAAAAATAATGTGATACAAGATGTTTCCAGGAAGTTCCTTATATTTTTAAAGTGAAAGGTAAGTCTTATGAAATGAAACTCATCTAGCTTAGAAAAATGATAGAACTATCTACAAAATATTTTGTGTTAATAAAAACAATTTTCAAAGCTTGAAACAAACACAGATAAATTCTTATAAAGTTAAATGAATCCAAATATGCTAAAAAATTATTTCCAGATGCTTAGTATAGAAGAAGTCTCAATGCAAACTCTCAATATATTAGTAGAGAATTATACCAAGGCATCTTCAGGCAACTAATTGTCAAGGAAAGCACAAAGGGCATCCACTGAGGACGGTCTCTAATAAATGTTAGAAGACTGAAGATCCTGGAGAACAATGAAGTTTGATCATATTCTTCACAGGTTGTAAAAGAATAATTCTAAGTGAGTGAGAAATCTAGATTTGAGAGCTGAAACTCTAAATCTGCTAGACTTAAACACTGGGGAAGATACTGGCAAAACAGGTTTTTATTGGATCCCAAAGTACAGGAAACAGAGCAAAAACCAAAAATATACTGAACATAGAATCTTATTCACTACAAATGAAATACTTAAAGAATGAAAAGATAACGTACTTAATGGAAGGAAACATTTGACAAATGGTCATTTGACAAAGGCTTAATAATCAGACTATATAAGGAATTTTAAAATGAATAACAAAAGGAATTAAGATATCACCTGAACAGATACTCCTCAAAGGACAAAATATGAAGAAGTAAGAAAGATCGGAAAAAATGATGGATACAAGTTGTTAGAGAAATGGAAATGAAAGGACAGTGAGGTCATCTGACTCCAGTAGGAAAACAGAAAACAAGTAAACATCCCTTCCAAAAATATATCTCACAAATAGACAGAAATAGGAAAGCAAGTGCTGTGGAGAAAAATGAACCCTCCTCACACACCAGGGGTGAGTAGAAAGTAACAGAACTTCTGTGAGAAAACTATGGAGAATTCTCAAATAACTAAAAATAGATCTCCCATATGTGCCAGATAGTTATTGTACTTCTGGGTCAATATTTAAAGGAATGAAATCAGTATATCAAAGCAATACTTGGACACCCAGGTTTTTGTGGCACTATTCACAATAGCTGGGGATGAGGTCAGCCTGAGTGCTATTCATGGATAAAAAGATAAAGATAATGTGTATATGTGAAGACTCAATCAAACACAAAAGTGAAATTCTCTGGCTTGCCCAGAACAGGTAGAAGTAGAGGACGCTAGGTTAAGTGAAATAAAACAGACACAGAAAGACAAGCACACATGCTCTAGAAAAATGTGGACCCGAATGTGAAGTAGTACTTGCGAGAAGTTAGGAAGGGGAAATGTTAAGGTAGGCTGGACTTGATCAATGCATGTTTTATGTATGTGTGAACATATCAGACTGGACCACATTTATATGTACAATTAATATATATTAATACAAAATAAAATTTAGATATTACTGACACCCATATACACAAATTAAAATGGTTTACCTTTTCAAAAATTAAAATAGGAAACAATTTTGGAATGTCATACTAATACTGTGTTATAGTGCCCCATTATTGGGGACATATACTCTAGAATCTTGCAGAAACAACGTATGTTACCCAGTTTCAAATATGTAGCTTTCTCAACTGCACCCTAGCACTTTGATTTTATTTTAAAATAGTAAACATAAAACTTTAACACAATCTTCACCCTAACAGTACTTTTCATAGTTCAGCTCAGCAATGTTTGACCAGAGAGCTGTAGTAGGTGCACACAGATGCACACAGTGGCATTAGAAGAACATTGCATTTAAATCTGTTAAGGATGACACACAGCATAGTGTCAAAACTATGCATGTATACAATAGAGCCATCTCTAATATGTATGTGTAAATATTTCTCCAAAAGATAGATGTGCATATTCATCTACTTCGTTTTATCTGCACCTAACTGAAAGTCAACCTTATTGGAGTCTTACCAATGAATTGTATGTTTGTGTTAAAATTATTCCATTTTGAAAAGTTTCTGCTTTAATATATCACATTTATAATCTGAAAGTGGGGTGTATTGCCTGGGGTTATTTTTTCATTCCGTGGTTATTACTCTCTTCCCATAGTCAAGATTTTAATGTCTGGATAAAGGATTTGGCCTGCAACATACAGGATGACTACTGAAGGATATTTTCTATCACTTGACTAATGTTTTTTTTTTTTTAATTTATCTAATAGTCAGTAGGTGTATCAGCTTGCTTCTTTATTGCTGTGATAAAAACACTGACCAAAAGCAACTTGGGGAGGAAAGTGCTTATTTCAGCGTACAGTTCCAAGGCACAGTCCATCTTTGAGGGAAGTCAGGCAGGAGCTCAAGACAGGAACCTGGAGGCAGGAACTGAAGCAGAAATGGAGAGGAATGCTCCTTACTGGCTTGCGTCCTCTGGCTTTTGCTCACTTACCCTTTTAATACAGCCCAGGCCCACCTGCCTAGAGATGATGCTGTCCGCAATGGGTTGGGTCCTCCTTCATCAATTACCAATTAAGAAAATGTCTCTCAGACATGGCCACAAGCCAACCTGATGGAGGAAATTTCTCAAAGTTCCTTTTCCCCAGGTGTCCCTAGTTTGTGTAAAGCTGACGAAAACCAAGTATACACAACAGTGCTCCTTTGAGCTTTCTGATAGGGAATCAAAGTGACTTTGAAGTGGTAACTGATTTCAATGCAAAAAAATATATATGTCTCATTTACAAAACCCAGATTAAGTGATTACACTTCCTTTCCCAATATCAAGGGAAATTGTCCATTCCTGAATCTTCCTGAGAATGAGCATATTGTGAGTAAGCATTGTGTTCAGGCAAAAATACAATTCAATGGAAGATTTTAGACTTTGATCAGTAAGATCAGAGGAAACAGAGGCAGAATCCTTTAACACAGAATTAGAATTGGCTATACTTCTCAGTTATGGAAACTTGTTTGTAATAAATTGCAAATTTAAAATATGATTATTTTTGCATAATTTAAAATGTTCTGTTTTCAGGCATTCTGTACTCCAAAACACAGAATTTACATTCCTAATGTAAACCAAGGCTTGGCTGAATATTGTTTAGAATGCTAGCTTTGCTATATTTTTGTACATTCTTGAGTGAATCTTTTGTTGAATCTGTATATGTGTGTATGTGCATGTGTGCTCTGTGTATGTACCTCTGTGTGTGTGTGTGTGTGTGTGTGTGTGTGTGTGCAGTTCTGACAAAGTGAAAACCTCTATTTAAAGTTTATAAAGTTTTTGATGTTTCTTTAAAAATATAAATTCTTTTTAAAAATAAATATGTGCTAGAATGTAAAAAATTATAGGGCCATTGAGATTACTCAGCAATAAAAGCACTTGCCATCAAAGCCTGATAATCTGAGTTTGATCCTTGGAACCCATGGTGGAAGGAGACAACTGATCCCCTCAAGCTGCCCCTGACCTCCACCTGACTGCCTGGCACATGGATACCTGCCCAGGAGAAATGGCTCAGTGATTAAGAACACTGGCTGCTCTTGCAGATGACCCAAGTTCGATTTCTAGCATCCACACAGTGGTTAACAACTGTCTGTAACTTTAGTTATAGGGGATCCAACTCCTATCAGCTTCTAGCCTCCACGGGTATTGCATACACATGGTGCAACTACACACATGCAGGCAAAGCACTCATACATATAAAATAAAATTAAATAAGCAAATAAAAGTTTAAATAATACAACAAAAGTTATACTGAAGATATTTTAAAAAGTAAGAACAGCTAACAATATATTTTTAAAAGACTACAAAGGTTCTCACCAGCTATCTATGATAGTCAGGGAAATAGCATCCAGGTTCAAACCAGCATTTATATATTTCTATTAGATTGTTTTCTTGTTGACTGAGTGGCAGGGGCAGGGCCATATTAAGTGACACAAACAATGTCACAGGCAAGGCCACTGATCTCCCACCCCCGTTCTGGAGCCTGGGCTCTCACCATTTACTACCCTGCTGGTGACTAGGTTCCGCATGAAACCTGTGCCCTGCTCTCTCTTCATCACCAAAACATCCTAAGAGACTCATTAGTGCAAAGTTCCAGAGTTGCAAAGCTACACTGTAGCCTACTTCAGTAAGTAGGTTTCTAGGCTTTTCTTTTGTGATACAAGAATATAATAGAGGAATGATGAATAGTCAAACTCTTTGGGGAAACAGAAATGAAATGCTTATTAGAGTTAATTCTTTAGCTGTTCTGATTCAAATTATTCCCCTTCTAAGTTTCAAAGTCCAAGCAATAAGTAATAATAACAAAATGCATTAATCTAAAATAATGCCAAATGTATAGGTAAAAATCTAGCTTGTCATGATGTTTTAATTCTTTTCTCATTTTAAATACTTTTATATTCTATAAACTATATTGTTAAAGCTAGCTACCATTTAAATATCATGTAAATAGAAATAAAAAACAGATAAAGCGGGGGAAGCAAGTTAAAGTCTTACTTCTATGACAATGATGAGGTAAAGAGTGGGCACCACAGGTGATGTGTACAGGATGTACTCTAACTTGAACTTCAGGCCTTGGGGTTTGCCTGGCTCTAGAGGAAGTTGGCACAGGTCCCAAGGCATCCTTACCATTTCAAACACTACAGTCAGTCTCAACCTCCTTCAGAGTTAAGAGCTGTGTTTTTTGCCCAGGATCCATTTGGTATTCAGTGCTGGAGACTTAAAGGAACCGAAAGTATTCCAAAGTCCTTGAGGCCTAGACTTCCCTAGTGGCTGTTTAGATGAAGTGGCTGACAAGCCCTGGTAAAGCAGGCTGTCATCTTCCCTATGGATTGCCATTAATCAGGGAGAGTGAAGAAATCATGAGGGATCCAGTATGGTCATGGCTCCATTTTCTGCCTGCAGTGAATCATTCCTACAAGTGGTGCTTCCACGCAGTGTATCCAAAATCACCTCTCATCAAGGTGTCCCTTAAACTACGAGAGCCTAAAGAGGCGCCACCTCCTGTATCTTGCGCTTGTCTTGCTTCCCTTTCTTTCTTTTTATACTTTAGATATTGCTTCCCTGGAACTTAAAACCAATCTCTGAAGCATTCACACATAAATTTTGCCTTAAGCTATATTTCCTAAGGAAATAGATTCTTATTTCCTGTGTACTGGACAGATTCAGGGAGCCAAATGATTTTGTTGTGTGGCACTGTGATTTCCTAGATGCTAGCTTCTACCTTATTTTCATTCGGCCTCAGACAGTTTCAATTTCTGTAAGTTCAGGTGATTATATGATAAGATATAAGACCATAATGTCTGTGATTTTCAGAATATTTATTGTCCTAATTTGTCCATGTAAAGTTAGCTTTTGATCAGAAGGTAAGTTATGAATAAGTTGTTAAGTCCAAGTTCTTGGAAGAAGCGTGTCAAGAAAGGAAGATCCATATCAAGGGTAAATGCTGCTTCAGTTTGGACAAACTAGTCCTTCAAGGTGGAAATCAGAGACTCCCTGGTGGTCTAGTGGATCAGATTCAGCACTCTGAAGATGGACAGGGTCCATTTTAAAGCACTGTTATAAAGCTCACTAGATCCTTAGAGTAAAATATATCTAAGTTTAGCCCCTTTCCCTGCTGCTGAGAATGTGTTTATGCAGCAGAAACAGAAGCCAGTGAGCTGGGGATAGTGATGTATTTGTTGTGGTGAGCCACTGGCTGAGCAGTAAGGAGACCTGAGAGGAGGCCACAGTAAAGGTGCCAGAGAGTGACGTGACCAGCCTCGGTGGGTGTCTTCTGGTGAGCATTTTCATGTTGAATAATCCTTTCACATTCTAAATCAACCCAAAATTTATATGTATATCTTTCTCTTTAAACATATTCCTAAGTCAACTTGTAAGTGGGGCCGACATGTACCAATGCTCCAATTCCTATTTCCAGCATATTGTGAAAAATGTTCAATAAATCATTTGGCTCTGGCTTACAGCATGTTTCCCTTATCTGCAGATGTGTGGTGAGGGAGGGGAAGGGTTGGAAGCATGTCAGGGAACACAGTAGGAACAGAGCTACTTGTAAAAGTAACACACTCTATTTTTAGCTACTGCTCCCACTTGCCTTCATGATTTAGATCTCTAGAGCAGTTTGATTTCTCTGGACCACACAAGTTGATAATATTTCATTTGTGGAATACAGCTACCTGGTCACCAAATTCTATAATCAGTCATTCAATCTCTACCATGACCCAATAGTAGGCTAAGAATTATTTTGTAAAGGACAATAGTTATTTGTCAAGGAAGTCCTGGCTCTACTTAAAAAACCATAGGAATATTGCTGTGATGCTTTGTGTGAGAGTTCACCAAAATACTATATATTATCTGATATACAACAGACACTTTCAGTAATATTGGGTTCCCTCAGTTCTACCTCCTGACAGCTACTGGCAGGCAGCCCAAACCAGTCGCCACACTTCTTTCTTTCTTTTTTTTTTTTTTTCTTCTCTCTCAATACTGGTAGAATTTCAGGCTTCTCAGTAAATGAATCAGAGCAACATATTCAAATCAAGTTTTTATCTTTCCTACAAAATCCTAAAGAATGTTGTACAATGTCTTATGTTCCATCCTTTGTGTTAAAGATTTCAAATGAATAAAATTATTTTTCATTTTGAAAGGAACGTCCTGAAATTTTCAGGCTTCTGAATTCCCTACAGCCTCAGGCCCCTGTATTTTTGTGTGGTTCATTTCACCTCTCCTGGCAATAATGGCTTCTTAGTCATCTGGCATACCTGCTGCCTACTGCTCACTAGGTCCTGTGAGCCTAATATAATCAAGGTAGCAAGGCAGCTGTAGCCTGGGTGAAAACATTAAAAGGTGTTGAGTAAGGGTCACAAAATCACCGAAGCAAATGGATGAATATATATATATATATTATCCCTCATTAAATTAAAGCAAATAAATTCTGATATTTTTGCTAATTTGGGGAATGCAGAAAAAAGATATGAACTATCAATACTTGCAGATAATTTACTCTGAGTTTTGTTTGTATGCACAGGAAGATACCATATGAATATTATATGAACTAACAGCAGCATTAGGAATTGCTGGGTTTGTGTTATGAACTCATTCCCCAGGGTCTTCCTTCCTTCGGCATGGGACAATGGATACAGTAATTATCATGTCATTAAACTCCATATCCCTGTATCTCTTGCATTTGTTTGTGGTAGCCATCTCTAGGACTCACTCAAGCATGGCATGCTGGTTTCTAAGACCCTGTGGAATTAGGAAGGCATTCCACTGGGCTCTTTCAAATGCATTGGAGACTTGCTAACAATATTCTCTCAGTTGTTAACTATATTTATTCTCATTTTAATTTGTGAGACTACTTAACAACTGCTTGTTTCAAGAGCTAACAATTGCCAGGTCAAAGAGCCACTGGGTCTCATGACCAGATTTAAGAAATATCTCCATTTTCCAACTAATTTTAAAAAGCTCCACTTGGACCTGTGAGTACAAGTTCTGTCTTGTATTTGTAGGTGTTATTCTTAGCATGGAAATAGTGTTAACCCAGATAGTTTAGAATTTTTCTTGTCCTAGTGTATCCGTGTCATCTGGAGAAAGCTGGAGTGAAGTTCACAGCATAGCTCTGGTATTGTGAAGTTCTGTAGCCTCTGTTCACTGTTTCCTCTCATGTTTTCCTGTCCTTGATGTCTCACTAAGAATTCAGATGTTCTTGAAAGTGAGATGAGTTTCTTGCAGACAACAAAAAGATGGGTTTTGTTTCTTAATCCATTCACCTAGTCTGTGTCTTTTGACTGGGGAGTTCAGTCCATTAATATTTAAAGTTATTAATGAAAGAGTATTGAATCCTGTCATTTTTATTTCTGTTTACATTCGTGATGTAGCTGTATTTTCCACAGTTACACCTTCATTAGATTTCTTTCCACAATCCCTTGCATAAAGTCATTCCTTTCTTCAGCTCTTTGTATTCCCTCCAGAATGCTCTGAAAGGCTGAGTTTTGTGGACATGAATTCCTTCAGCCTATTTATGTCATGGAACATTTTTCTTTCCCCTTCTAGTATAATAGACATTTCGGCTAGGTATAGTAATCTGGGTTGGCATCTGTGGTCATTTAAAACTGGGAATACTTTGGTCCAGGCTCTTCTG
>NW_008331992.1:2304733-2307030 GCF_000622305.1 Nannospalax galili | reverse complement strand
CCCTATCTTCCTTCAGTTCTTTGATTTCTTTGTGTGTTCTTTAAATTCACTGAATTCTTTTATCATGTTTATAATTGTTCTTTTGTGTTCCATGTCCTGCATTATCTCTAGGGGTTCTCATTGTACTCCTCTAGAGGACTATTGCTGTTTGATGGGGCTATGTTATTTTTGTTTTTCAAGTTATCATTTTTCCTGTGTGATTTTGACATGTGAATTTATTTAGTAGATTCTGATTCTTGTGTGAGACTCAAGCCTTCAAGTTTAGGTCTGCTTCTTTTTGTGAACTTTATGTGTCTTTGTAATTTACTTTTTGGGCATGAAAAGCTGGTTCATCTAAGCTTCTCGTTCTCTCTTTTGATTTTATATTGGAGTGGCCAGATTGCTTTTGTCTTCAGGAGTTCCCACTGAGGCCCAAGTCAGATGCTCTCAGCCTTTCTCTTAAGGTCTGGATCCCTCCAGGAAAGATTTTGACCTCAGGAATTTTGGGGTTGGACTGGCCTGGGAGCTGGACCCAGGAAAGATGCTGGTCTAGGGCAGCTGGTGGCCATGCAACCCAGAGACGCAAGCATCCTACACGAGACAGAATGATTACAAACCCAGCAGTCTTAGCAAACATGCCCAATATGATATCAGTTTTCATTTCACTTCCAAAACTTCCTGTTTGAATTTCTGAATACACAGAAAGTCACTGTGATTAAAGGATTTTATTTAGGCACCACTATCTGAACTAATGAATAGTGATTTCAAAATTAGACTAAGATAATTCAGATTTCATTTTAGATGACCATAATGTGCAAAATGATACTTTAAAAACTTTTATTTAATGTCTTGACAGAGTGAGAATACCAAAAAGGCACCCAGTTCTTAATGTTAACTTCCCAAGTGTCTCTAACAATTTAATTTCTTGCCTGTGACATTTGCTTTTCAGCCATGGTTAATTTTGGAGTTGCATTTATATCAATGATATAATTGAAATTAAAAAGTTAAATTTCTATTATACACTTTGGTAATTCAGACACTCTGTTTATCACACTGATATATAATGCTTTAAAGAAGAAAAATTGTAAATATATTTGACCTAGATAAGATGGTTTGTTCACAATTAAAGATGGCTGGACAAGACTGTAAAATTCATCTACAGTTAAAATTTCACAAGGCAAAAATGTCATAAAATAGGAACACACTGTCTTTATATCAGAGATATCTGATTTTGTATAGTGGATATATCAGTGACAAGCTTTTAAACCTAGACAAGGGATTTCACTTTTGCGATCTCTAAGTCTAATGTTTAGGACTAGAGACACAAAAGTTTCTATCTTGCTGATTTAGAAAGGAATAGAAAGCACATGACCAGAGTTTGTCACAGAGAAATATACAAATTTAAAATATACAAATATGAGACAGTGTTTTGTGTGAAGACCTTACAGAGGAGAAGGAATTGGTGGTGTATATGAACCCATACTGAAGTAAGGGGTATACCATCTTCTCTCCTTCCATGGCCCCCAATTCCACTACTCCTCACTAATGAATGTGGGCACTGGGGCCTAATGCATGCTGGGTCTGAGAGCCTTGACTGTCATTAATTTGTGGGTAAAAGTTCCAGAATCATTATTTTATGATATTTACAAGAAAAAAAAATTGTCAAGCAATTTATAGTTATCTTTCCACAATGCTCATGCTGAAACAATTTTGTCAGCTCTTCTGAAAATTAGCTTGTTTGAGTTAAAGTGTCCATAAACTTTTTCTTGGAAGCACTTTTTATTATACCCTTAAAGCCTGCATTTGAAGTGCTTTCTCTCAATTACAGGTTATGCAGTGTATATGGTTTGGCATTTTCTTGGATAGCGTCCTTGGAAACAGTACTTTCCTGCTGTCATTTTCTACATTTGTCCCTCAGGGTGTTGCCGGGTTTAACTAGAACTCTGTAGTGCCTTTCAAGTCTATCCTCCTGAAGTATCAGGATACTCTCTGCTCTGCATGCTTTCCATCCTCTAGGGTAGCTGAGGTCGAAAGAACTTTCTATAACATCTGCTATTTTCACCATAAAAACCACATGCTATCACTCAATGCAAAATAACATCAAGAACAAATATCCCAAACCTTCATTCTAATGGATCTTTAATCATGTTATTTTAAATAATGCTGAAGTAAATATTGTCTTTTTAATTGTGAGCTAAAATTATTCTGACATTTTACCAGATATTTGTATTATGTATATGTAACCAAGGAGAAAAATCTTAATATCTGTTTTTTAAGCTGTAAAAAGTGGGTTATGGGGCTATGAGGAGGAATATGCT
>NW_008331992.1:2303024-2304637 GCF_000622305.1 Nannospalax galili | reverse complement strand
GCAGAACCTGGAAACAATTTTAATCATACCATAACAGCAATATCCATTATTATAATTCTCATCATAGTAATTATGGGAAAAACAATGATAAATCTAAATTTTGTAATAGACAAACTGACTGTGACAAATTTCTGAATGGAATATTGTGAAGTCCTATAAAATGATTGTAGTGTTTATGTTTGTATAGAAAAAACATACAGTCCTGCGTAATTAGAAGAATTATAGGAACCATTAAAATTACAATGAAGGAAGGTAAGGTTCAAGGAAAGATGCAAAATGAAAATATGACTTGCATTGAAGTTTTGTTTCTGGAAGCAATGTAATCTCTATATGTGTACTTTTCATAACAGAATTTCTTCCTATTGCAATAATAAACATTCATGAGTACATTGTTAATTCCAAGAATTAAAGTTATAGCATGAATGTCAATGCATCAGCATGTTCTTTCCCTGTGTCAGCTTATTAGCCTTTTTAAAAGAAAAGCTCCGAGATTACTTTTGAACTTACTGATATTTGCTTTCTCTATTTTGTTATCATAAAAATCTTTAATTGGGTTGGAGAGTTGGCTTAGTGGTTGAGAGAAGGGGCTGCTTTTGCAGTGGAACTGGGTTTGGTTCCCAGTACTCACATTGTGGCTAACAACGGTCAGTAACATAACTCCAGTTCCAGGGGATCCAAATATTTATAAGAAACTTCTAACAAACACACAAAAATACTTGTATTTTTCAAGTACACATAGCTCACCAATAGACAGTTTGTAAATAAAATAATTGAATGAATTGAAGAGAATTGAAGTGACAGATATGGTTTGAGCTATGCAATTAATTTAGAAATCAGTAGCAAGAATCTAGAACAGCTACCCACAGGCCTCTCTCAGGGGCAAGTTCAGCGCGCCCTCCGTGCCTTGACTCCCACAGCCTCATTCACCCTCCCATCTCCCAGGCCGCCGATCTCTCCTCCTAGTTTGGGTCCTGCCCCATTCCTTGTCTTGGGGCCTCTGACACCTGGGGAACCAAAACTGCTTCCTGATCCTTTTCATCCAGACCAACTTAGTGCCTTCTCTTGGCCCCAGGAGCACTGCTTCAGGGCTTGGCCAAGCTCTCACCTCCGTCTGCTTCCCTGGGCCTGCACCACCTGCCAGCCTCTTTCTGGGACATGGGTGCTAACACAGCTCCTCAGTGCAGTCCCCAGGAGTCGTTGGGGCCTCTTCCCACCCCATCTGTCTTTGCATCTCTGGATGGCATGGCCACCAGCTGCCCTAGACCAGCATCTTTCCTGGGCCAGGCTCTCAGGCCAGTGCAACCCCCAAATTCCTGAGGCCAAAATCGTTCCTGGAGGGATTCAGACGTTAGGAGAAAGCCTGCAAACATCTGACCCTCGTTTGAATTGGGCCTCTGTGATAACTCCTGAAGACAAAAGCAATCTGGCCACTCAATATAAAATCAAAAGAGAGAACTGTAAGCTTAGATGAACCAGCTTTTTATGCCCCAAAAGTAAACCACAAAGACACAAAAAGTTTACAAAAAGAAGCAGACCCAAACATGAAGGCCTGAGTCTCACACAAGAATCAGAAACTACAAAAGAAATTCACATGTCAAAATCACAGAGAAAAA
>NW_008331992.1:2301293-2302687 GCF_000622305.1 Nannospalax galili | reverse complement strand
GGAAAAAGGGTATCAAGACTGGAAGATAAAGTAGATGAACTAGACCACTCAAGCAAAGATTATGAAAAATTTAAGAAATCACAAGAATGGAATATGCAGGAATTGTGTGACACCATAAAAAGACCAAACTTACAAATCATAGGCATACAGGAAGGAGAAGACTCCCAAGATAATGGCATGGACCAGATCTTCAACAGAATCATGGAACAAAATTCCCCAAATTAGAGAAAGACATGCCCATACGAATACAAGAAGCATATAGAACAACAAACAGACAGGACCAGGAAAGAAACTCTTCACGGCACATCATAGTAAAAACACTGCATGTACAAAACAAGGAGACAATACTGAAAGCTGCAAAAGAGAAACAACAAGTCACATATAAAGGAAAACCCATTAGGATTACAGCTGACTTTTCAGTGCAAACTATGAAAGCCAGAAGATCCTGGACCAAAGTATTCCCAGTGATAAATGACCACAGATGCCAACCCAGACTACTATACTCACCCAAAATGTCTATTATAGTCGAAGGAGAAAGAAAAATGTTCCATGACATAAATAGGCTGAAGGAATTCGTGTCCACAAAACCAGCCCTTCAGAGAGTTCTGGAAGCAATACAAAGAGCTGAAGAAAGGAATGACTATACCCAAAGGATTGCAGAAAGAAATCCAATGAAGGTATAACTGTGGAAAAGTACAGTTATATCAACAACGTAAATAGAAATAAAAATGAAAGGATTCAATACTCATCTTTCATTAATAACTTTAAATATTAATGGACTGAACTCCCCAGTCAAAAGACACTATTTTGTGAATGGATTAAGAAACAAAACCCATCTTTTTGTTGTTTGCAAGAAACTCATCTCACTTTCAAGGACAGACACTATCTCAAAGTGAAAGGATGGAAAAAAATATACCAAGCGAATGGCACTAAGAAAAAAGCAGGTGTAGCAATTCTAATATCTGACAAAATAGACTTTAAACTAATCAGAAAAGACAAAGTAGGCCATTTCATTTTGCTCAAAGGAACAATGAATCAAGAAGATATTACAGTCATGAACATATATTCACCAAACTCTGGTGCATCCAACTTCATAAAAACAATACTACAGGACTTTAAGATCCAGATTAACACCAACTCATTAGTAGTAGGGACTTCAATACCCCATTGTCTCCATTAGATAGATAACAGGGCAGAGAGTTAACAGAGAGACATCTGAATTAAACAATACCATATATCAAATGGACTTAACAGATATCTACTGAGTATTCCACCCAAGCACCAAAGGGCATACTTTCTACTCAGCACCTCATGGAACCTTCTCCAAAATCAATCATATACTGGGGCACAAAAAAACCCTCAACAAATATAAAAATATTGAAATATTTCCATGC
>NW_008331992.1:2298898-2301064 GCF_000622305.1 Nannospalax galili | reverse complement strand
TTAGAGGGAAGTTTATAGCTCTAAGTGCCTACATCAAAAAACTGGAAAGAACACAAATAAATGACTTAACACTGCAACTCAACACACTTGAAAAGCAACAGCAAACAAAACCCAACCACTGCAGACAAGTAGAAATAACAAAAATCAGGGCAGAAATCAATGAAATTGAATCAAAGAAAACAATACAAAGAATCAACAATACCAAGAGCTGGTTCTTTGAAAAGATAAACAAGATTGACAGACTACTAGCCCAATTAACCAAAAGAAAGAAAGAGCACCTCCAAATCAATAAAGTCAGAGATAAAAGGGGAAACATCACAATGGACACCAGAAAGATACAGGACATTATAAGGGAATACTTTAAAAACCTATATGCTACCAAATTTGAAAACCTAAAAGAAATGGATGGGTATCTAAAGGCATGGTACCCACCAAAACTAAACCAAGAAGAGATTAAAAGCTTAAACAGACCATTAACACAAAAAGAAATTGAAACAGCTATACCAAACCTCCCAACTGAAAAAAAGCCCAGGACCGGATGGATTTACAGCAGAATTCTATCAGGCATTTAAAGAAGATCTGCGTCCAATTCTTCTTAATTTATTCAAAAAAATAGAAATGAAGGGAGAACTTCCAAATTCCTTCTACGAAGCCAGCATCACTTTAATACCAAAGCCAGGTAAAGATACAACTAAAAAATAATACTATAGACCCATATCCTTAATGAACATAGATGCAAAAATTCTGAACATGATACTTGCACACCGCATACAGACACACATGAAAAAGGTCATCCACCATGATCAAGTCAGCTTTAACCCAGAGATGCAAGGATGGTTCAATATACGTAAGTCAATAAACATCATAAATCATATAAATGGGCTCAAAGACTAGAACCATATGGTCATCTCAATAGATGCAGAGAAGGCATGCATGTATGTTCGAAGTCCTAGAGGGAATTGGACTGGAGGGAACATACCTCAACATGATTAAAGCCATATATAACAAACCCGCAGCCAACATCATTCTAAACAGAGAAAAACTGGAAGCATTCCCATTGAAATCAGGAACCAGACAAGGCTGTCCACTATCTCTATTTCTCTTTAAAATAGTACTAAATACTCTTGCAAGAGCAATAAGACAAGAGAAGGAAATTAAAGAATAATAATTGGGAAAGAAGAAATCAAATTACCATTTTTGCAGATGATATGATATATATCTAAGGGACACCTAAAATTCCACCCAAAAACCCCTAGAAATTATTAACACGTTCAGTAAAGTGGCAGGTTACAAAATTAACCTACAAAGTCTATAGCCTTTCTATATACCGATAACAAGCAATCAGAGAAAGAGCACATGGAAACACTCCCCTTCACAATAGCTGCAAAAAAAATCTCAGAATAAACCTGAACAAAGACATTACAGAGCACTACAATGAAAATTTTAAATCTTTAAAGAAAAAATTGAGGAAGACATCAGGGGATGGAGAGACCTCCCATGCTCATGGATTGGAAGAATTAATATTGTGAAAATGACCATCGTCCCAAAAGTCATATATAGATTCAATGCAATGTCAATCAAAATCCCCATGATATTTTTCACAGAATTGGAAAAAACTATCCTAAGATTCATATGGAAGCACAAAAGACCTCGGAGAGCCAAAGCAACTCTGAGCACTAAGAGCAATGTCAGGAGGATTACTATACCAGATTTCAAGCAGTTTTACAGAGCTATAGTCCTAAAAAAAAACATGGAACTAGCACAAAAATAGGCCCATAGACCAGTGGAACAAAATTGAAGACCCAACTATGAGTAAATACAAGTTCAGCCGCCTGATATTTGACAAACGGTCCAAGAACATTAACTGGAGGAAAGACAGCATGTTCAGCAAATGGTGCAGGTAAAACTGGATCTCCACCGGTAGAAGAATGAAACTAAACCCCTATCTTTCACCCTGCACAAAAGTCAATTCCAAATGGTTAAAAGACCTCAATGTAAAGCCTGAAACTCTGAAGCTATTAGAAGAAAACATTGGGAAAAACCTACAAGATATAGGCATGGGAAAGGATTTTCTAAACCAGACATCAATTGCTCAGGAAACAAGGTCAAGACTTAGCAAATGGGACCTCATTAAACTAAAAAGCTTCTGTACATCAAAGGAGGCAA
>NW_008331992.1:2277816-2298759 GCF_000622305.1 Nannospalax galili | reverse complement strand
AGAGGTTTAATATCCAGAATATATAACAAACTCAAAAAACAGAGAATCAAGACAAGAAGTAACCCAATTAAAAGATGGGATAATGAGCTGAACAGAGAGTTCTCAAAAGAAGAAGTAAAATATCTATGAAACATTTTAAAAGATGTTCAACATCACTAATAATTAGGGAAATGCAAATTAAAACCACTTTAAGATTTCACCTTACCCCAGTCAGACTGGCTAAGATCAAGAAAACAAATGGTAGCAAATGTTGAAGAGGATATGGGGAAAGGGGAACACTCATCCACTGCTGGTGGGGCTGCAAACTGGCTCAGCCCCTATGGAAAGCAGTGTGGAGAACTCTTAAAAAACTACAAATGAACCTACCATTTGACCCAGTTATACCTTGGCATATACCCAAAGAACTCATCCTATTGTAGAGACACTTGTACATCCATGTTTGTTGCTGCTCTTTTCACAATAGCTAAGAGATGGAAGCAACCTAAGTGTCACTCAACTGACAAGTGAATGATGAAAATGTGGTTCATTTATATGATGGAGTTTTATTCAACAGTAAAGAAAGATGAAATCATGAAGTTTGCAGGTAAATGGTTGGAACTAGAAATTGTTATACTAAGTGAAGTAACACAGACTCAGAAAAAAAATCGACATATGTTCTCTCTCTTGTGTGGATCCTAGAACCAGACTCTATTAATAAGTATGCAACCAGACATAACTACAGGAACCAGGATAATGTAAAGGAAACAGGGAGGTAAAGGAAAAGAAATAACCTGAAAGAGAAGAACAGTAGGAAACAGGCCTTAATAAGGGAGATATGGATAAAAATTGGGTTAGTTTAAGGGAGGAGGAAGGGAAGGGTATACAAGGAACCTAGGAGATAAAGGGAAAGAAGGAGCTCAAGAGAGGTAGGACCATAGGAGAAGGGTATTAGTAAGGGAGAAAGGGGGGAAATTGGGGCACCTTAAGTGGGAAAACTGTGATGGAGAGGTGAGACAATGTGAGAGATAAACAATGCCTAGCTAGTTTTGAAAGCCAGAGGGAACCATATTACTCCTACAACCTACTGAAAAATTATACATAGCAGATCAAGAAATATATGTCTAGGTAAGGTTTATCTGAGAACAACTGGTCTTGGCCCAAGATTTATCTACATGACACACAGTCATTAAAAATACCAGAGTGGTGGAACTAAACTTCTTGGGTGTTTAACAGACACACTTTGAGGCTTATAATAATTTGGTCAGAAGGACATAAAGGACACTTTTTGCTCCTAGCCTTCCTAGGTCAACTAGTTCCAGGGGACTATGAGTATCTTTCAAAATGTCCTATAATGGAGGGGGGCCACCTGTCCTCTTGACCAAGGAGGCTGAGGAGACCCCACCAGATGGACTTGAACCAGTGTCCAGTCTATAAAGTGGAGGGTCAACACAGAGGAATCATTTCCTCCATGCTTCCAAGTGAAGCTAACCATGGTCGAGCAGGACCTTTGATTTATCTTCATATAGGCGGAACTGGTAAAAGAAAGGAGCCAGGGGCTCCTCCAAGCCCATGTGTACCCTGAGGAACAAACAGATCCTCAAACGACCTTAAGAGTAAAAATACATTGGTTTATCTGGTCCCACTTTATGGCCTTAAACACCCAAAAGGAAAGTATAACCAAAGATAAAAGGGGCCAATATAATTTCATAAGGGTCCATATGTATAGCTAAAGTCTACATAACAAGCAACAATGCCATACAGGCGATACTGTCTTTTGAGTTGTTGGCCAGGGTAGCCAGATTGTCAGATTGTAACCCAGCATAGAACTGGGAAAATGAACAGCAGACCCCAATATTATCCAAAGGAATATTGACCATTGATTGTTGCTGGATGAGGAACAGCTGACCCTCCTAAAACAAAGAACTCTAGATAGGCTGACTGGATTCACCCAAACAGCAAGCAGTGGGAATGGCTGGGAGTGCCAACAACACAACAGACAGTAGCAGGGATATCAGAGTATAAGGGCTCTAGTGGGGCCTATGGGAGGGTGCAATCTGGGAAGCAGGTGTAAAAATAAATAAATTTTTTAAAAAATTTTAAAAAATAATTCTTCAAAGCATAAAAATTTGCTCCTTAATAATTGGTGGATGTGAAAAACATTACCATTGAAATCTACCTGATGACTTTATATCCATGCTCAGATGCCAAGGAGCTCAGAAAGTAACCGACTGTGACTAGTAATAATCAGATATATAGAGGTTAGAAATGCATGTGCATCTTAGTGTCAATTGTACTGAAAATGAATTTTTCTCTGTGAAACTGTGCATTTTAATAGCGAAATGGAGATCTTTTTTAAAGTTTAAAACCTCATTTAATTTTATGTCTTATAGGGTTATACTGAGTACAATATTGTATAACTGTATTAATTCAACTGTAAACCTAAAAATTTACAGCCAGTTTTGAAGGAGATGCATCTTAGCTCTGGAAATTGTTATTGAATATGTCAATGCTGTTGTAATGCAAAACAAAAAGAATCTAGAAAATCAAGTCCCTTTATTTCTGGAAGCCTAGTTTCTTTAGTTTCAGGAATTGTCTTTATTCCTGAAAAAATGGAGGAGTTTACGAGTTGGAGTGGGAATGGCCAAGAATCACCACATGTGCTTCTTGGCACATGGAAATACATATATACACGTCTCCCACCCCCACCCACAATAATCAAGAGTAATAATAAGAATTAAAACCATCTAACGCACAACATTGAGTAAATCTTCGTATAAGTCAAGACTTTAGTAAGTGTGTAAATACTGACTCATTCATTTCAACAAATTGTTCCATCATATTTTAGTAAAGAATTTATGCTATTCTCACCAAAATCAAGCTGATTCTCTTAACAACCAAATTTTCATTAATTATAGCTATAAATTGAATGTTGTTTGAACACTGCCTGCCTAAACTTATAAGGTGGAAACTTTAGGTAATGGTATCTAAGTGGAAAGAGGAGGTACTTGGAGTAGGTTTGTGGGGATAAATACCTGGCCCCTTGTTACACTTTGTTACCTATCCACCAAGAAGCAGAAAACCTTTTCTTCAATAAGCTCCTGACACCATGGTCTTCTACACAAGCACATAGGTAAGAAACCATGGACCGGACCCTCTGAAACCTTGAATCAAAATGAACTCTTATCTGAAAGTGGATGAACCCATACTGAAGGGCATTTGGGAACACAAATTTGGCTCTACAGGAAATGTATATATGTAACAGTTCCTAAAATTGAGGGTAGGAGACAGTAAGAGGGTGCAGATAGGGGAGGGGATCTAAATATGATTATATTGTATAATATTCAGAATTCAAAAAAGAAAAATAAATGAATCCTTTCCCCAGTTGATGCAAAAATACAAGTTTTATCTCAGAAGGCAAGACATAGTTTATTCTGGAGTCAAATACGAATGATCATGGCCCAGGAACAGAAATTTAGGTTACCACAAATTCTATGTTCCAACAAGATGACAGTTAGATGAAGTTTATAGTAAGAGAACAAAGAAAACCACAGATCAGGTCAGGACACTTTTAAATACATTGGTGAAGACAGGTTACAACAGATGAGAAATCTCAGCTGTAAGTCTGAGGTGCTACCCTGTGACATTCTTAGCCTTTTAGTTGGTGGAAGCAAGTAGTCTGCTAATACATTTCAAAGGTTTTGCCTTATAGTCACAAGGATGTCAAGTCACACGCAGCAGTGGGCAAGAAATGGCTATTCATGGAGTTAAAGGTAGCCCAACGTAAACTGCAATCAGGCTGTAGACATGCAACATTCCAACTGCTCCACAATCATTGATCAAATCAGCTAATCCGCCTTGCTGGAGGTTCAATGGAAGGTGCTGTTTCTTCCTAGGAAGTTTTGTTCACCTTTAATCTGTTTCTGTCAGAGATTTTGGTCAGAGCCATGAAGATGACTTAATACAGCATTTTTTCTCTCGATTTCCTATTCTCCTTTAAAGAGATTTACCCTACGGTTTCAACATATTTTTGATGTGCATTTCAGAAATCTTGAATTCCTTACTGTTTTGATAAGCCTAAATATTGATATATAAGATTGTTAAGAAAGAAAGTCCCAAGAATTTGATTGGGATTGTACAAATTTAATGAATTATTTAGAGATAATTGATTACAAATGGTATTTCAAATTTTTTGGCATAAAACAATAATATTGTTGAAAAACATTTCTCATGTTTATGAAAGTTCTAACATTTTATTATTATGGTTGAGATTTGTAATATTTTTTATGTTAGTATTAGTTGTTGACATAGTAATAGTATTTTCTAGGTCTTTTTCAGAAATTTTTTGTGTGGCAATTCTGTCTTTATTCTTTTTAAAATGCATGCTTATAAGTCTAGAAAGTTTATTTTCTGCTGATGACTGTTTTATAGTCAATGCCTCTAGTTTCTTAAGAGAATATTAGAGTTTCTTGAAGATTTCATGATGAATTATCAGAAATAGTGAAAATTATGGTTTGAATTTTTAATTTTGTTTTATGTTTTACTTACGTATTATTCCATTTACGCGTTTCTGAGAAACACCAAGGCTTTGTTCACACCAAGCAAATGCTTCACCACTGAGCTCTACTTCAGCTACAAGTGTGAACTTTGTTATGCAAATTAACAACTGGTCATATCATTGAAGCTCTGCATTTTTTCATACTTAAATTATTTCAAGTGGAAAAGCTTGTATTAGTTCCTTTTTGTTGCTGTGATAAAAGAAGAAAATCAAAGGAACTTAGGGAAGAATTTTGGTTTACCGTGTCTACTAGAAGAATGACAGAGAGGCAGGCAGGCAGCAGGTCGGCAAGAATCTGAGAGATTACATCTTAAACCGCAAAAATGAAACAGAAAGAGCACATGGAAGAGGGGCATGGCAATATGCCCTCAAACCCTGCCCCTAGTGGCATGCTTCCTCCAGCAAGGCTAGACCTCTTAAAGGTTTCATGGCTTCCTTAATCAGCAACACCAACTTGGAGCCAAGTGTTTTAGTACTTGTGTCTATGGGGGACATTTCTCATTCAAACTATCATAAAGCCTTAGTTTTTGGGTTTATTTTCAGTTTTTAAAATTTTCAGTGTCAGTAATTTTCCAATGAAAAGGCATATTTACATGAGCACACTTTTATCATAATATGTCCATAATATTTTTGCCAAGTTCAGATATTTAAAGAAAACGATAGAAGGAATCCTTAACTATGTTCCAATGAGTTGATATGTGGTTACACATGTTAGAATGTTCTATGCTAGACAAAAAGAAGGTAGTCTCATTCGTATTTTCTCTAGAACAACTATTTTCTGATTTCAGTTCATTACTTCAGACTTGGCCATTGCCTGTCCTTGTTTATGTCTTAGGTTTATTTGGTAAAGGACTACAGGATTTAGAATCTGCAGTGAAATTTGATTTTGTTTTGATTCTCTTTCACAAAGTTATATAAGAATGCTGAGGGACTTTAAATAACACTGAGGTGCCATTAAAGAGACTCTGATCAAGTAGATATTGCCATATGTTCTAAATAGAAAAGGGAAGATGGTTGAACCATGAAAATTAGAGTCCTGCCTCTTTCTTTAAGATTATGAAATAATATCTAGAGCTAGAATAATTGATGCATTGTTGTAGACTTGGTTAAAACGGGTACTTCTTGATGCCACATTTGCTTTTGATTGCAAAGGATCTTGATAACAAATGGAAAGAAAATGTTAAACAAAGCTTGAAGCTAGGTATTTGTGTTTATAAAACAATCTATTCCCTTTCAGTATTGTTTTTCAATTAAAAAAGAAACTTGTGGTTCTGCAATAGAAAATAAGACTTCATATATGATACACAAGTGCTCTGCCAGGAAGCCCCCTCCCCATCCTCATTTCAGTGTGGGCAAATACATATTCTAAGTACTAGATGTGACTGTTGACTTCAATGATTATTATATCTAATTTTTTCCAAAAATCCATTAAATATTTTCAGTATTATCAGAGGCTTTACATATTCCTTAATCTATTGCAATGGTCTGCGCATTTCTCAAACTGGCAAGACAGGGACCTAGTAGCATTTGGTTCATCAAACAAGTTCTCATTCAATTTAACTCACACAAACACACATCCCTACATATCTATGATTATGGACAAAATACGATAAGTCTGTCCCCAAATACCATTTATGATTTGATTATACAGAATATAAATTGCTGAAAAAGGGTGAAGAAGAGTAGATTTGGTTCTCATACAACATTCATTTTTACTAAAAGATCCTCATTTATTCCTGTCCAGAGCATCTGCATGCACCTGTGCAGTCCCTGACATGCCATCTGTCCCTGCAGGTAGGGTCAGCAATGCAGGTCACAGGAGAACTGTGCATATTTAATTTCTGAATAGATCATTTAGCTCCACACAGAGAAGCATTGCGGTTTGTGGCACCTACTATACTCTCAAATCATATCAGTTCTCTTACAAATGTGTGTGCTGTTACATGGGAAGTTAGATAAAAGGGTATGAACCCTGGGGACATCCAGCCTCATCTCATTACTTTAGCTTTAATAGGCATGGTCTTTAATCAAACAAACACTGGCCTGAAATTTTGGCTGAGCCATTTATTAGCTCTATGAACTTGAGCAAGTTAAAAGCATACTTTAAGCTTTTTAAAGCCTTACTACCCTCATTGGTGACTCTTAGAGCTAACCAAGTACCTATTACCTATGTTTATCCAATAAGGCATGCAATATACTCTTATCAGAGCACCTCAATTATTGCAAACACTCCATCTTAGTTATTACTGTTGTCAGTATTATTCCTCGCTCTCTGTCTCAGTGGTATGCGCACATATGTTCACCTTTGCATGCATGTGTGGAGGCCAGAGGTCCATCTGTCATGTCTTCCTGTTTGTCCTCCACCTTATTTCTGAAGCAGTGCATCTCACTGAAACTGGAGCTCACTACATTAGTTAGACTGGGTACCCAGCAAGGTCATAAGATCCTACTATCTCTGACTTTCTTTTTGGTCTTTTTTGAGACAGGGTAGCACTTTACCCATTGGGCCATCTTCCTAGATCAGTTACTTTTTATGCCAAGTTAATATAACTGCAATATAATTTTAATCTTCTATTAATATTTTCATTTACATAGCAAGATAAAGTAGAAAAACAAAGCACATTTTACTTTATTTTAGTTTGGGATAAAGATGATACATTAGATCATACAATGTAGTCAATGACTGATTTGGCTGTAAAATGTACTTCTGGTATGTGGCTTTTCACCAGCATAGAATGCTTAAATAGATTTATATTTTAAATACACACAAATTTAGGCAACAAACTTACTTTTTTATGTGCATTTGTTGAAATAAAATATTCATCATTATTTGATTTCAAAATAAGCAGGCATGCCTTTCATCCCAGCACTCGGGAGCCAGAGGCAGGGGGATCTCTGTGAGTTCAAGGCCAGCTTGGTCTACATAGTGAGTTCCAGTGTATTGGCAATAATCAAAAGTGCAGTAACATGTGGACATGAGGAGAACAGGGTGAGGATGATTCTGAAGATAACGTGGAGAAGGCATGATTTTAATGCATGTTTGGTGGCTGAAAATCATCCCTGTCATTTATTCCAGCAAGTGCTGATTATCCACCTGGACATAGAGAAACAAAGTCAATGAATGATTTGAGAAGCTTTAGTTAAGATCAACTAATATGACCTCACCAACAGAAATCTATCAAGGGATCTGCTCCCCCTCCCTCAGTAAGCAGGAGGGACTGGCATCCTTATTCAAGTTAGTAACCTTATTACTCAAAACAAATCCATTTGTTTTCTAATATGTTTAGAGAGACATTTTCTTTTACATTTTCCTTTGGTCATTCTTAGCTTCTTTTTTTCTTTTTTTAATGAGCCAAATTTCATTTATTTATTTATTTATTTAATTATTTATTATTATTATTATTATTTGAAACAGAGACTCATGTAGCCCAGGCTGGTCTTGAACACAGTATGTAGCCTACAATGATCTTGAACTCCTGATCCTCCTGCCTCCAAGTATAAAAAGGGAGGTTTATCATCTATGTAATATCTAGAAAACACATATTTAAGCATGAATATCATAACACTTTTTAGTCATTTTACCTTCATCTCTACTACATGTGTCTGGTTAAGACCAAAGTCGACTCTTATCCACATTATTACTGCAGTTGCGTCCAACAGCTTCCATGTCCCCCTCCACTCTACAGACAAAGTAAACCCTCGGAAACGTGAATCATCACCCTTGGAGAGCTCCCTAATGTCTTCAGGATAAAGATTATGAGATGACACAGCTAGATAAGACACGAGCTAATATTCTATTGGCTCTGTTCCTAAAGATAACCTTGGTTAATGTAGTAGGCAGCCATTCCAGAATCTTCTGTCTTGCCTACTTCTCTTTATCTCGAGTCATTAAATCAATAGACAGATCCATAAAAGCATTAAAAAATAAAGAGTAATTACAGGATTGACAAGATAATTTAGCAGGTAAAGGCGCTTGCCCCAAAGCCTAATGGCCTAAGTTTCCTCCCCAGAACCTGTGTGGAAGGAAAGAACCAACTGTGTACTGTGGCACATAATTCCCCCACCACATGTACATCCAAATAAATACATGTAAAAATATTTTTAAAGCCGGGCCTGGTGGCACATCCCTTTACTCCCAGCACTCAGAGGCAGAGGAAGGTGGATCTCTTTGAGACCAATGCCAAGCTGGTCTACACAGTGAGTTCCAGGCCAGCTGGGGCTACAGGGAGACCCTGTCTCAACAAGATAAAAATTAAAAAAAAAAAAACAAAAAAACAACCAGTTACAGTTGGTACCTAAGTCAAGAACACAAACATTGACAAGGCCCCAAAGCTATGTGTGTCCTCGGCTTTCACAGCCGTGTTCTCTACCAAGATGTACCTCACAAATTTGGCAATGTCTTATAATACGTTTACTGTATGCAAATGAGTTACTATTTCCCAAATGTGGAATTTTCAGTTATTCTTTGTCACATCCTCATAGTTGCTAGAATCCAAATACAATTAATGTTGAAGAGTGAGAGAAGACATAGGTTATTAAGTGAAAACTGCAGTGCAAGGTACATGCTACTTCTCTATGAGGTATTGGTCAAGGAGGTCCCAGAGGTAGCCACAAATTGCAGGCTATTGCCATTGCCCTTGGTTACCAACCATACCAATATAGAAAGACCCTATTGCTTAAGACACCACATACTTTGGCTCCAATGCAGGCTGCTGGGGTAGAAAAGGCATCAATGGTCTTACCAAGCATTGGATGTTGCATGCTACAGTACATACCAATGAGGCAAGGTATGCCCAATGGTACAATAGTATCCTGACCATTATGGGGTAACTATTTTCTGATTAGATATGAGGACTGCTCTGTAGCGAGGAATTTTATGCCTAGCACTATAATCTTTATCAAAAGCCCATGTCTGAGTAAATCATAGGCCCTCAGGTAAAAGCTGCTAAATGGTTCTTTAGGCTTATACCTGTATATATGGGCTGCTCTCAACCTTGATCAGAAGAGCTCAGTTGGCAGCAGTCAATATAAAGATGTGGAACTGGGCAAATTGCTGAGCATATGAGACTATGAATGCCCAGTGCTAAATGGGACATCTTTATCAACCCCACCCCTACTCCTTATCCCACCTTGGCTCAGGGGATGTTTTGGAAGAAGAGATGGAAAGAATGTAAAAACCAAAGAGCTAGAGGGTGGGTAGGGTCATCACTGTGGTATGCTGTCCTCTGATGTTGTTGGGCTCATAAACTCATAACAGCTCTGGTTTCCTGCATAAGACCTGCACAAGATCAAGCCAGTTAGCATTCTGGAATGAATGAGGGGGGTGCTACTCTTATCTGAGGAGCCCCTGGCAGTTTTAACTACCAGGGGAGGGAGAGCCACTTTTCATGAAGGATGTTCCCATCACTCCAGTGGGTGGTCACACACATACAGACACACACACAACAGACACACACATGCATAACATATGTATGTATATATGTCTGTGTACGTGCATATATACACACACATTCATATACACATATGTGTGCAGTACTAATTGAACTTAGTGGGTTATTAAAAAAAAGACATAAAGTTGAAGTTAGGGGATACAGGGTGAGTTGAGGTGGGAATGGGGGTAGATATCATATTTTATTTATATCATATATGAAATTCTTAAAGAATAAAAAAGTAAAAAGTAAAAATAATTTTGTAAAATCTTTCTTTGAACAATAACATTTCTTTTTCAATTATATTTTATGGTACTACCCAATTTTACTATATTATGCTGCTAATATTTAACTCATCAGTATAACTGAAAATGAAATAACGTTATGTGCAAAATGTTCTTTGTATCTTGCATGTTCCAAACACTTTTGAGCCAAGGGGGTTCAAAAGCAAACCATGAATAAGAGTCTCCAGTGGATCTTCAAGGATTTCACAGAGTGTAGGGACTGATTCGTAATTTTAAAGTGAACGTAATTAGCCTTGTGAGGAACATGCTACAGTGAAACGGAGAGCACAGTGAAGGAGCAGAGAGAGGCTGCGTTTAATTGTGACTAACTCCAGTGCTACTTCCAAGAGAGGAACCCGACCTTGCATATACTAGTTTCCAAAGTGGGCACTAAGCAGACCAAAGGCATCTGTGTTCATAAGGTTTTGAGTTCTTTCTGTTCCATGAACATATACAAGTCCCTCGTTCCTGAGCTCTCTGCCTGGCATTGTTGCCTCTCTGAGGAATTCTCTTCCACTGGATTTTTTTCCATATCCAGATTTTTCTTCAGGCTTCAGGAAGATAAATCTGGCTGAATTAATTTTGAGTTGCTTGTCTTTTTGTTTTCTTCTTGCATATCTCAATATTGACCATTTATTCATTATTGGTTATCTTTCTGATCATCCTCACTTGTCCTGATGCAAATTTTCTGAAGACAAAGACCGTATTTCTCCTCCTCCATCTCCAACCTCGAGGAGCATACTGGATGACTAGTAACATGTCTGTCTAATAAGAAAGTGTGTGAAAGACATCGGGGACCAATACAGTGTCCATGTTTATGGCAGTCCTGTAGCCCCAGGAAGAAGTGAAGAGTCCCGAATGAATGATATTCTGAACCTCCCAATGCTTATCTGTTAGTGCAGAAGTTCCTTTCATGAACACTGTAGTGTGATGGGATCTAAGGGTTCAATGAATCTTAAGCAAAGGGGAAATGAAAATCTTGTAACAAAAGTCTCCACGACATTTGAATTAGTTGGAAATTAGTGCACACACTGACAAATTAGACAGAAGAAATTGGTTGTTTTAGACAATGAACTGGCTCACTGCCCTTGTCTCCTTACCTCGACGGTAAAATGATAGTTTTAATCAGAAACATCTTTGTAATATCATTACATACAGTGAGTAAGGGAGGTATACACAACCATCTTAGACTTTTTTTTTTTCTAAAATTGAAACTTCCAAAAGATCATGTTAAGATCTTAAATCCTATAGCAGCATTCCCCTTTAAGCTGAAATGTTTTGAGGAAAATGCACTCTTAGATGCTGTCAAAACACAGCATAAGCCACTGATGTTTCTTCTAAGATCGCAAGTAGGGAAGTTAAGTTAAATTTCAGCTTTACTTCGAATAAAAATAAAATCAGCTTCCATAAGCAATAAGGCCACCCTGTTAGCTGAGTAGAACCTAAAATCAACTTTATATGTGAGAGTACGAAATTAGAAAACCTTCCCAAGGCAAGAAGAAGACAAGCATTCCCATTTCCAGTGCCACCAATCAGCATTATTGGAGACTAATTACTCAGAGAGAATGAAAGAAATGCACATATAACCACATTAACGTCCTAGTACTATCCACCTACAAAATGAAAGCAAATCAATTGAACATTATAATTCATAAGAGCATCTTTTAAGAAGCAAAAGTATCACACAAAATGAGCAGAACTCTATTTAAAAACATCAGAATTCACATAGAAATTTAAAAATCATCATGAGGAGATCAGTAAAACACAGGAAATAACCAATCAAGGGATGTAATATTAGGTGTCCATTATATGGATTTAATAACAATTCCATCATATTCCTAAGAGGATTGTACAAAAATGTACGTTTAAAATTCAAGCGGCAGGAAAAGTCGCAAAATAAAGCCAGGACCAAAAGCAAAACAAAAGAAGAATTTGTGGTGCCGGGTACCAACATTCTTTAAGCCGGAGTTATCTAGCAAATGTTGGTATGTTAATGATATCTGCATAAGCATTATTTTAAACAGTGTGGAGCAGAGATAGTCATATTCATAAAAATTTTAATTATAGTATAGGCAACATGTCAACATGTGAATTTAAGGTGGGTCAGGGAATATAAATTATTTAAAATTTAGAGACTTATGGCATGAGAGACTTGGTTAAGTGCTTAAGAGCACTGGTTGCTTTTCCGGAGGTCTTGGGTTTGGTTCCCAGCATGCACATGGCAGCTAACACCTGTCCTTAACTCCAGTTCCAGGGGTCCAATGCCTTCTTCTGACCTCCTCAGGCAATGCTTGCATATGGTGCACTTAAATACATGCAGGCAAAACACTCATAAACATTAAAAAATAAGTAAAAGTTTTAGAGAATAGGTTAAATTATTTAATATTGGGAAAAGGAAGAGATTATTATGTCACCACCTTACTCCTTCACAAAACATAATTCAAGGTTATTTAATGTAGTAGATATGGAACATGTTAAAACCAAAGCAGAGCACATTTATAGAAGATGCACTTGATTTAAAAAAATTATAAAATGAGAAATACTTTTGCCAGACATGTAAATCAGAGGTCCAACAGTAGAATACAGATTTGAAGTTTAAAGTTGTAGCTCTGTGAGATCAGCCATGCAGAATCAACAGCTAAGTAGCAGATTAGGCTCTGTTCCAACATGCTTAGCTGAGAATACTTTTTCAGACTGGAGGACCATGAAAAGAAGTATAATACACTTGAAAAAAAAAAAAAAGGAAAGCTACAGAAAGAACGTGAGTGGCCAATGTAACAATGCTGTATCAGAGCAGTATTAGAGAATAGAAGGTAATATGGTTTCCATCTATTAGGTTGATAAAAAATTAACATTTGAAAATGGCAAGTTATGTGGTTAATACAGATGTGTATCCCAGACACACTGTGGTAAAGAGGACAAGTTAAGGAAATTATTTTGGAATGTAATGTGTGATGTACATGAAAAATACATTTCATAGAAATGAGTCCTTCAAGAAATATTTATACTTTTCTGTTATAAACTCATGTATTGTTACATGCATTTCTATACTGTGTTAGCAAAAAAATGGAAATAAACTTTTGCCAGTGTCCAAATTTTGGTACTTATTGTGGTTTGGAATATTTTCTACTAAAACAACAATAGCTACCTTCGTGTATGAATATGGAAAGATATGTGAGCATAGAAAACATACACGTGCATGTACAATGTTTCAATTTATATAAGAAATTTATGTATTAAAATAAGCCTATACATACACAAAGGCACTGATAGGTAGGCATGACACATCTTCTGGGGTTACTTTTTTAATGTTTAAAATACTTATTCTTTGTATTTCTATTTTTGAAAACTCTCAGATACAGATACTTTTAAGTTTAGAATTTGCAGTATGGTTGTACATTTATTGATATACAAAACTTTCTTTGTAATTAAGAGACTAAAATGATAGAAAAGAAAGAAAATAGTTAATATTTGGAAAACTTGAAAAATAATGTTCTAGTTTTAAGCTAAAGTCTTAATAAACACAAAATGTTCTCCTACCATTGCAAGTTCTATAAGCTGGGAATTTTGTAACACATATAAGGGTATTTTATACTTTATAAAAAATCTTTACATGTGTACGTGTGTATTTGTGCATATGTATGTTTCAGGCATGTGTGTGTCATGGCACGTGTGGAAGTCAGAGGGCAACCTCAAGTGTTGGTCGTCTGTTACCTATGTTGTTTGAGACAGGGTCTCTTGTTCATGTCTGCCAGGCTAGCTGCCCATGAGCTTCTGGAGAGACTTTGGCTTCTGCCTCCCATCTCTCCTGAGGATCACTGGGATTAAAAATGAATGCTATTGAATCTGACTTTGAGTAGGTTCTGGGTATTCAAATTCGTATCCTCATGCTTGCAGGGCAAGTGATTTACCCACGGATTCATCTCAGCTGGGGTTGCATTTTTAAAGGGTGCTTACAGCAATGATTGGGAAAGGAGATATATCTATTTTACCATGTCTATATCACTAGAGAATAAAAGGTAATATAGTTTAAATTTATTAGGTTGATAAAACTTTGCTTTCCTATGTCATATCTTTTAATATTTTTTAAAGATTTTATTTTGACTCTTAGTTAAGGATACGTGTATCTGTCTGACTGCGGGTTTGTGGTGTGAGTTCAGTGTCCATGGAGGCCAGAAGAGGGCATCAGATCCCTCGGAGTTGGTGTTTATATGTGGTTATGAGCCACCTGATATCATCATTCAGAACTGAACTCTGGAAGGGTAGCAAGCACTCCTAACCTCTGAGTCATCTCTCCAGCCCCCTGTTTAATCTTTTCAAGGAGAATATTTCCATGTCATTAACATTTTTTTTGAAAAGTGAAAGTTACACACAGAAAATGTCACCTGCCCTTGTCAAAACAATTCCATAGATATAAGGACGACTTGTACCAAAACCACAATGAAACCTTTTCATTAACATAGCTACCTGTTCACAATGTGTGTTTTGGACATCTAATAAGTCTTAGAAGATAAAGAAAAATATTATTGTAAATTTAAGGATCTCACTGACAAGTTTCTAGAGACTACTTTTCTTTCAGCTGATTGATCTTGGTTTTATTGATTTTTTGACTGACTTACTAGTCTATTAGGCAGAAAGAGCTAGGAAATGAGCTATAACTGATATCAATGGCAAGACAGAGCTGACATATTTATTGGTCCAGGTCATATAAAATCTGTGAATCAGTTTTCTATCCTCATGTGTGCTTCACAAATCTAAAGGAAAAATCTGTCTGTCAAATCCCTACTTAAGCTTGTTATACACTTGTCTTTGAGACAAGATCTGTAATATATCAAACACACACACACACACACACACACACACACACACACACCCACACACACACTTTAATCCCAGCACTCGGGAGGCAGAGACAGGCGGATCCTCTGTGAGGCCAGCCTGGTCTACAGAGTGAGTTCCAGGCAGCTGGAGCTACAGGGAGACCCTGTCTCAAAAATACCAAAAAAAAAAAAAAAAAGAAAAAGAAAAAAAAAAAAAAAAAAAAAAAAAAAAAAAAAAAAAAAAAAGAAAGAAGAGCACCTAAAACATGTAGGAAATGATTCTATTCAGTGTTTATTAAGGCATCTCACTAAGATAGACATATATCTATACTTTTAAATGTGCAAAGAATATTTTGATTATTAAGATTGAAATTATATACATTAAGTGCAAAGGGAATTCCCTTGTTAACTACCTTGCAAAACAAGCATGATATGCTGATTTTTATAATTATTGATTGGTTTTATAAAGACAGACACTTGGTTTAAGCCTATGACTCCAGTGGCACATATTTAAATAGGCCAGTTTACCCTTTGCAATGGGAGACAGGTTGATCATTTCAGTGCACTCTCATGAATGACAATGGATAATCACAGGTCTGAGGTGGCTCTGTGAGTATTTCAAGGCCACTTACAAAACCTTCATGTTTGTGTTACATGAGAACTCCCTTAATTCCAAGGATGGTTGAATTCAAATTTCACATAAGTACTGGTAGGATATTTTGTCTGAAAGACTTAATGAGTGACTGAATTTTGCCTTTTCTATAATTTACAAAACCTGCAGATTTTTTTGCATAGGTAGGACAAGCTCCATAAGTTGTACTTCTAGAGCCATTTAAATAGTTACAAGGAGTTGTCACTTACAGAAATTATAAGCTGTTATGTAAATCAGGAAGCTCAGAAAATGCATTAGAAATAATTTACAAATTTTCTTGCTGAATTAAAGGTTTCTCCTGATCAGCAGTTAACAATAGATTATATTCCATCAGTTAAGATTGATGGAGAAATTTTGTGTGTTTGACCAGAGGCTAAGAAATGTGAACCCAGTAGTTGGTAAGACAAACACAGTTCCTGGTTATGTAGAATATTATCACATATATGTATGTATATATTATATAATATAATCTTGACCATGAAACACATCCAAAACAATTGTTAAAATTCAATCTGGAAATGACATGATATAGTATCTGCTTAGAAAGCTAAGCAACTGCACTATTCAATTAATAATACTAGCAATAATTCTGTGGCAAAATCCACAGAGCTATTCTTAGTTCAAGTATAAGACACAAAACACATCCCAGTGTTTTACTGAAAAAAGCACTTTTTTTTAAACTAGCAGTGCACATTACAGTCCCCAAGATGTGGCAGAAATCCCAGTGCTCAATTTTACATCCGAATGTTCTATCACAACCTGTAGCTTCTCTATTCTAATTTATTTTCCCAAAGGATCTGTTGGTGACATCAGTTAAGAGCTATTATGGGATTAAATATCCTTATGTTGATTAAATATATCAACAATAAAAGAGGGTAAGCCACACCCAGTGCTCAAAGTAAATGACGCTTTTTATTTGGTTAATGGTACTTCTCTGTGTGCAGTTTTTGAAGTGGTTAATGTCTGAGATAAGTGGACCAGGAAAACAAAAAAGTGAATGCTTCCAGTTTTTCCATTTTATAACTTGTGTAAATGAATGAAGAATTCTCTAGGGTATCCTGTGATGTCCCCAAAGGTAAAGGGGAAAGTGGTAGGTGGGATCACTGGTGTCTGTGAATTGTTTTTATTTGTTGGCCAATAGCCTATGAAAGAAGAGGGGATGGGTTATCAGTGTAAAAACAACCCCTGACAACTTTATTAATCAAGATGATATATGTTCTTATGAAATTATTACTTTAAATGTAAGCTCTTCTGCAGACATGTGCTTAATTCTTTGAAAGTAACAAGAAGAAACAACACAGACCGCATAATGCTTTGTCACAACTATTCAGTTGTTTCTAAATTTATAAATGTTGGAAGAAAAATATGTTTCTCCAAAACTGAATATACTTTTTTAAGTGTTCTATTTAATACATTGCTGTTTGCTCAAATAAAACACATTTCTGAAGTAATTTGTTCCTACAAATGTACCAACTTGACTTCTGTTGTCATTAGGAGTACAGATGTGTGGGGTCTGAGAGCCCGAATTTCATTCATTGTGTTTTGGCTAGAAATAATAAATGAGCTCTTAATTAGCAGGCAAGAAAATATGCTCTAGTCTATAATATAAATGCATTATGTTTAGTAGGCTAATTATATTATTACCAAGGAAACCATAAAGTTTTGTGCAGAACATTATACAAAGTGAATCATTAAGGGAAACAAGATAGAAGACAGAGGATTTGAATTATCCTGTAAGAATGTTTGTGCTCAATACATTTCTTTGAAAATTTTTCATTTTTTTTTGTCATTTATATTTAAATTTTATATATTTGTCTGCCTATGAGCTCTTTTGCTCATTTATATTTTTATCACCTTTACTTAATGATTTAAATCAAATTGTGATTGCTTAAAATGTTCCTATATTTCTTGAAAATTCATAAAAAGTGAAATTTCTTCATTGCTCTACTTCTGTATTAAATATCATTTAGCATTCTTATTTTTCAATTTTTATTTTCCTCTCAAATTTTGAAGGAGAAAGTTAATAAAAAATGTATCCTCTGAGCAATGGAGGAAATGAGAATATAAAGTTAGTATGTAGTGGATCTGTAGAGCTTGTTGAAACAGCTATTGTTCAGTGATCCGTCTTTTAAGGGTGTGAGTCTAGAGAGACTGGCTAGGCTCTAGTGAATGGACTCTCACTGAGGGACAACTGGGGGTGCAAATTTGACTCAGTAGGCCTTAACAAATATGATAGAATTCATGAAATCCAGTGGGAGGACTATAAGGGGTACAGACAGGAGATCTAAATATGATAAAGAAACATTTTGTGAAATGCAAAAAAATTCAATAAAAATAAGAAAAAATTAAGAAAAACAAATTAGAAAGAGAAAACTAAAAGCAACCCTTGAGCAACTTCAGGGAAGCTCATATGTCCTCTATCAAGAGACCAGACATCAAAAAAACACAGATTACATCTAAGGCGTAGGGAACATAGTAGGACAGGGGGCAGAAAGATTATCGATGCAGCTCTCAACTCTTACCAGTGAAGATTCCTCGTGCAATAGATGGTGTTTAACCCAGAAAGCCATAGCTAGCCAAAAATGCAGAGACCTCTTAGTGTTTGTCCCTGGGTAGTTCACCTGTATCAGACCTCTGCCCCTATGGCTCAGGGACCAATGAGGAAGAGGGGACGGAAAAACTGTTAGAGCCAAGGGCATGGAGGATGCCCTCAAGGAAACAGAATTTTTCAGGCATCTAGAAAGTTGCTCATACGCACTTACACAATGGTGACAGCATACGCAAAACCATGCAAGCTCAGACCTGAAAAAAAAAAACAAACCAGCATGGAGGTCTGGTGATGAGGGGCAAGCCCCAAGCTTGGCTGAGGAACTACTGGCAAGGACAACTAGAGAGAGAGGAGGTTTTCTTTATGGGAGTGACACTGTGTAAACTGACCAGGTCCTGGCAGATGGACTCAGACCCTGGGATATTTGGGGACACAAATATGGCTTGATAAACCTTAACATATATGACACAATGCATATATGGGGTAATAGGGGGAGAGTGCAGAGAGGGAGGGCGTCTAATATAATCAAGATGTATGAAATTCACAAAGCTTTATTTAAAAAGATAACACAGGAAGAAGGAAAACTGCTCTGTGTTACACCTCGCTCCTCCAGATGCTGCCACTGATGTCCAGGTTACTTTGCCTTAGGTCATCAAGAAAATAAAGTAGTATAATAATAAATATCAAAGTCAAATATAAATAATATAGCATATTGAAATTTTGCTTACCTATGTACAGCTATATGTGATGTTCATGCCCAACAAAATTTGTACCCTCTTCATGTTGCCTACTTGCTATTTTATATTGAGGACTCCATTTTTCATACATATAATTCTAGATTTTGCTTGGTTTATCAAGTTCAAATTCAATTAAACTTTTCTCATTGATGCTGTCAATTTCTCCTTTTAAACTGCACAACCCACTCCCAATTTTTCATGGTGTTGTTATGCTGAAAAACCATTTCTCTCATCCAGTGTCAAGTTTAAATTTCCTTAATTGGATGATCACTTCCTTACATGTAATTAAGTCTTCTTTGTTCGATTTTCTGATTAACACTTCATTTATGTCTTTAGAATCCATTTAATAATTGCTTTGTAGACTTGCTAGTTCACATTGGTGAAGTTCCTAATTCTATCATTTTTCCAAAACATTGTATGCAAAGTTGAACACTTTTTAAGATGAACACATTCCATAAAGAACTGTTTTCTTTGTTGACTAATAATTATTCCTAGAGTTCATTTCAGAAATATAGGATAAATGTGCATCCATTCTCCTTTGCTCTTCAAGTGGATGTAATCAACTGTGTGTTAATAGCCACTATTATAGAACATGAGGTATTTTCACTATAAATATAATAATTTTATATAACATGTTTTAGAGAATTATATCCACTATTCCTTTAAATATCAAATTACTGTAGAACAATTAGTTCTCCAAACCCCTTAAAGTTTGCTCCTGTGTTAAGTATCTTGACTTCAGGAGTTCAGGAGTCTTTGAAAATGTTATCTTAATAGTTTATCTTGCATGTCCACTTGCCTTAAATATTAAAATGGCCACTTTTGTGAGGAGATCTGACCCCCCACAAGACAGTAGTAGAGTCTGTAATGTAAGTGAAAGCTCATTCTACTTTTAACTTCTTATCTTCAGCTAAGAAAAATAATACTGGTGATTAAATAAATACTAAGAAAATACTACCACAGGTTTCTCTGCCTAAGGAAGTGTGTTCACATATTTGAGTTACTAGTGGGGTTGGGGAAAAGATATTTAATTGTTTGATGTTCAAATTTTTTTCTCCATGGGTTATGATGATTGACAGTTGATCATGAGTTTGATTTATCTAATGCCCTTCAATTGCTTGATTCAAACTAATTGTTTATTTTAATTAATTAATTAGAGACAGAGTCTTAATATAGCCCAGACTATATATAAAATCCTCCTGCTTTAGCCTCCAAGTACTTTCATTGCAGACAGGTGCTACCATGTCTAACCCAAACCCACTTTATTTCCTTAAGAGCCTAGACAAAAATCATGGGAAGAAACTTTAAACATAGGGTTTTTCTCCACAGCTCCTTGTGCTTGCATCCCTGCTCTGTTAGGACTTTTGTAGACTTCCAGTTCTGGGAGTTTTCCCAGACCTGTCTTGATTAATGCATCTCTAGACTCTCAGCAGAGAAGTTTCTTACACAGCAGACTGTGATTAGCACAGAAAGCCATACCTGCCCAGGGTATAGAAAGTAAGAGGCTTGTGGACTGCTTGTTCCTGAATAAGACACCTGTATCAAACTTCTGCCTCCCAAGGACTCAAATGAACTAACAGCAATAGTGACAGCATGCCCAAGTCTCAAGTAAGCTCAATCCAGTCAAAATCCCAGTAGAGGCATGTTGAAGTGGGTACGAAACCTCAATGCTTCCTGAGACACTATTGACAAACCAATGGCTTCTGGAAAGGAGACTCAGTCTTGTTTAAGGATGATACTCTTAGTAGGTTGATCAGGCTTTAGTGGATGAACCCACACCAAAGGGCACTTGGAATTACAAATCTCACTTTATAGGCCTTATTATGTACACTTATATGTGTATATTATAACAGAGCACAAGAAATTTGGTGGGAACTTAATAAGGGGGTTGTAGACAGGGGAGTGGATCTAAATAAGATCAAAATATACTGCATAAAAT
>NW_008331992.1:2268124-2277761 GCF_000622305.1 Nannospalax galili | reverse complement strand
AGAATAAGACATTTCCCCCCCTAAAGTCTTTCAGATTTAAATCTATATGTTTAAACATCAACATCCCTATGTAACACAGCTTAGAATTTTCTAAATATTTATGAAAATACAGATGAATAATACAGACCCTTGACATGGGATTTGGAGTCATAGTATTTTGCTTAAGTCTTGCATCTGGTCAAATCAGAATTTATTAGGTTCATTTCACATTTGAAGACATGTACTCGAAGGCTTACTTAGATATTTTCTGAAACTATTTTAATCCTTCTTTCAAACAAAATGCTACTCATAATCTCCAAATCATAAAAATGTGAAAGTAAAAGATGTCCACTTGTGTGATGGAGGCAGTGATATGAGGTTTGGAACTGGGAGACTCTGCCCTGCCTGGAAACTGCTCTCAGCTGCCCCTTACTCACATGTTCCAGATGCTCTTGCTATGCACTTTGAGTATATCAGTTATTTCAAAATCTTTTATACAGATTGCAGCATAACCTGGTTCCTTAAAATGAAAATTAAAAAGGTGTGATGATGTTCCAGCACCCAGGAGGCAGAGGCAAGCAGATCTATTTGAGATGGAGGTCTACATAATGAGTTCCAGCCCAGCTTGGGCTACAGGGAGAGCGTAACTTAAAAACAAATAAACATGCACCAAAAAACCCCCAAATTATCTGGGCCTATTCTATACCCAGTGAGTTAGAAACCCTGGTAAGCAGACCCAGCAACATGCATTTTAATAAATCCTAGTATATGACAAAGTTTGATAATCCACAGCATATACACCACTCCATGGTTTTCCAAGCTCATGTCCCTCTATCCACTCCTTGCCTGTCTGTAGCATAGTGAGAGGCTGTCACTATCTTTGCTCTGTATCTGAGAAATTTGAGAGACTCAAAGAAAACTATAGCTGACATTCTGGTCTTTCCAGCTTTAAGTTTTCACAGTTTTTACCATTATCAGGTGGTCAAAGTAACTTGTCTTGGAAAGTCTATTTTTCAAATGCTGGAACATAGTTTAAAGTGACACTTGGCAATTACGTAATGAGAGCAAGAAATCTTTGACCTATAAAAATTCCAAAGTTAACAGAATATATTGATATTCATGTTAAACATTAATCTGAATGGAGACCTTAAATTTATCTTAAGGGGCTGCAGGAACATTGCAGAAATGAAACCCCAGGTCATCCATGTAGGGGCACTGAGTGCTGCTACCTGTGCATGAAATAACTGCTCCTATTGTTCTCTTCCTCCTCTTCCTCCCCTCCTCCTTCTTCTCCTCTTCCTCCTCCTCCTCTTCCCCCTCCTCATCCTCCTCTTCCTCCTCCTCCTCTTCCTCCTCCTCCTACTCCTCCTCTTCCTCTTTCCCCTCCTCCTCCTCCTCCCCTCCTCTCTCCTTGTCTACCTTTTTCTTTGCCCTCCTCCCTTCCTTGTCTTCTTCCTTCTCTCCCCCTCCTGTGCCCTTCCTGTTTCCCCACTCTCCTTTTTTAAAATAGTCACCAATCCAGGGAATTGGTAACAGTAGAAGATGGCTCTGTTTCAAAGGACTTTCATTCTTGAAATATTCTGGACTATACAGAACACTTTAGCTGTTCCCTGCAAGACAAGCATAAGGCCGAATTTAAAGATAAGAGTATATTTCCTCTCCCCAAGAGACAAACGGCATGATTATTTTTTCAGGTCTTCTGCGCAGCTCAGGCAGCAGGCACTGTGTAAAAGGTGTTCTATGCAGGGAGAGGGAGGCTTGGCACTCACGGAAATGAAAAAAAATATTAGAACTGTTATTATCTGTACTTACAATAGAAATACTGCATGGCAGATAACAGCATTCAAAATTCTTTTTTTTTAATCTTGTGTCACATCTTCTGAACGAAACCAATGTGTAGACAACTGAGGCTTGTTCTAATAAAGAAAATTGTTGCCTGAAATGAAATTCTTGACATACCAATCATTCTCTGTTGCCAAATCGTTTTTTATACAAATTGTGTTTGGCGGACACTTTAATGAATGTTTTTCACTTAGTCATGTATGTTATTTTCTTTGCTAAGAGGTCCTTCAGGAGCCACAAATGAGCACAGCTTTCTTGGGAGGTCTAAAATACTTCCTGTCATGTTACTAGCACAAGATCTACCTAAGGATGTAAGGAGCAAAAACTGAAAAGTAGCACAAACAAAATGTTTTAGTGAAATTTTGTGATCTCTATTTTTGACATTGTAGCTGGTTTGTTGTGTGTTTGTATGTGTGTGCACATGATCTTGTGTATGTGTGCATGATTGTGCAAGTGCCCATGCATGTAATTGTGGAAGCCAGAGGTCAACCTTGGGTGTGTTCCTCAGAACAACCGAACTTTGTTTTTTGAGACAGGGTTTCTCACTGGCCCCGGACTCTGATTATGCTACTTTGGTTACTCCTTGAGCCCCAATCCTCCTGTTTCTGTATTCCAGATACAGATGAAGCTTTGAGAAAGACTGGTCTAAGAAAATTGCCCCCAAATTGTCTCTAAATACTGACTTGCCTCTTAATGGCAGACAGATGCACCAGGTTCTAAGTCATGGTCCTTGAATTTAACATATGTTCTGGGATTCACATTTTAAGTGAAGGAAGAGTGACCCTAAGCTTGAGCCAGATATATAAACATTGGCATGTATGTTTAATTCCCCTAAGAAGGCACATCTACATCTACCCCTTCACCGTTTAAGTCTCTACACCTGAACCTTTCCTATCATAATTAAAAGTTACATTTTACATGTGCTATCCTTGAGTAGGATAAAATTCTGTTTATTTTTCACACTATGAACAATATCTGCTTGTCTTTTGAAAGTAGGCTTTGAAAACAATGAGACTCTAAGGCCATCAGTAATAGGGTAGTACTATCTCCACTAAATATTAGGTTCTGTAGGGCCAGGCCACATCTGACTTGTTCAGTCCTGCATTTAGCATACCCAATGTGATGCCTGATATAGCTTACTTGTGTTGGAATGAAGGTATGTATGCAGCAGGTAGGATGTGAAGAAGTCACAAAGACTGGAAAGGGAGCTCAAGGTGTCCCACAAACTTCAACGAAGTCACCAGTGTTTGGATTGGTGAATGCTGCTTCATGTAATGTTTGCTAGTTGACTATTCCCAATCAGATCTTAAAAATAGCAATAAATACTGCTGGAATGTTTTGAACCAGCATTTCTCAAATCCTCTAGGTGAATTATATATTTTCATTGTGGCTTCTGTTGCAGGCCAATCCTTAGAAAAGACACAATTATAAAGGATCAATACAATAAGTAAAGTAGAAAAAGAGCAGTTAGAAATGCAAGGTCACTGTTATTTTAATATTGGTTTCTGCAGAGCTGAGCTAACCCCATCCGCTTATCAGGCAGATGTACACCATCCTCTTCATTTATCTAATCCTGTTGCAGATCAGTAACAATAGTTTCATGGGTGCAACTTTCTGCAGAACCAGCTCCAAAATTATACTAAAGCATGTTGCGAGTGTCTCATTGTTGGGGAGGGGGATGTGAGGAGCTGAGGAATATCTCAGCATGAGCTGTTGGAACTCAGAACTGGGAGACAGGAGCACTTTGATTCACCTTGGATTGAATGCCAATCTCCGTTCTGAAATACAAGTAGTAAGAGTTTAAAAGGCAAGCATATATCAAGACGGTCACTTACAAAATAATGTCTAGCTGATTAGTAACAACGGCAACTGCCTTGCTCTTACAGCTCAGCCAACACCTACCTGTAAGGACAAAGGCTGTGTCTGAATAAAGAGCGGCTGCAGTAACTGCAAGGCTTCTTCGGCAGGATTCTACTTTTCTCCTACAAAGCTGAAAGCACTGGTTTTTCTCAGTCATATATACCTGACTTTTGGAATATACGTGTTGCTCATCCCACTTTGTCAACCATGTTGCTTTCTTTTATTTACATTTTCATTACTATTGTTCATGATTACTTCCGATTGGGATCTTATGGGTATATTTCATTGAAATTTTGTTCATCAATTGTATTTCAGCATTGATGTTTTAATAACATGGTTTTGTTAAAATAGATAGTTTTTATGTACTGTACTTTCACTTTATTTCAGGTTTAACAATTTTGCATTTTCCAATTTTAACTGTCTCAAGCATTGCTTAAAATTAGGTTTTTCAGTTTTCAAACTGTTAGATATTTTATCTAACGTTCTGTTATTTTATTGAGCTGTGGTCAGTGAATTCTATGACAGTGGTATTTGTTTAAATAAAAATTGTTTAGGGTTTCCTTTATGGTCTAATAAATATATAGTAAAACTCACATCATATTAGTTCTTTTTATTAACATAATATAGCTCTTTGATATTCTGTTAGTAATTTCTTCTTTGATTTATAGTTTCTCAATGCAATTAAAATTTAGTTGATCATTGTGGCGCACCCCTTTAATCCCAGCACTCGGGAGGCAGAAGCAGGCATATCTCTGTGAGTTCAAGGCCAGCCTGGTCTACATAGTGAGTTCCAGGGCAGCTGGGGCTACAGGGAGACCCTGTCTCAAAAAGACCAAAATAAAATTTAGTTGATCTTTGTGCAACATGTTTCCATTCTTTATTTTAATTAGCTCATTTAATTTTATTTGCATTACTTAGACCCTACAAATGCCATTTTAAAATTGATTATTCTGGTTGGTCTTAGTTGGTGTACAACATGACAACATATGAATGCATTCTTTCCATTTCACTGTTTCCTAAATAACATAGAAAGACCTGGAGCCAAGTTAGATATGCTCTTGATTTCTCAAAAGCAAAGGTTAAATATGGACAAAGAGAGGAGTACCCTCAGCCTGAACTGAAGTTGGAGTTGGGAGGGGAGAACAATGGCATGACAGCTGGCTGGTAACTATGCATGTTGTCAGGCATGCAAAGGTGACATCCCGGTGGGGAAGGCTTGTTGTAATTTCGTTTCTGGTACTGTTTGTAGCCACAGAAATTCAGACATTGAAAGTAAACATTTTTAATACCATAATCAGAAGATCAAATATGTTCTGCTGACGACAATTTAAAGGATAACGATAAAAATAGAAAAATTTAATGTCCCTAAAATACAGCCTTTGATAATAAGAAATTCCCAGCTGCTAATCTGATGGCAAAGGAGGACACATTGGACAAGGGTGAAGGGGGAGTTTTGTAAAAATGTGACTCTGATGTCCTTATTCAAAAAAAACATGCTCACTGGATCCAAGTGAGTCAGAATCCTTTTGGAGTGTGACCAGGTTAAAGAGCAAGAAGTTCAACTCATATCCCCATTTCATTACCAAAGACTGACTAGAGAATACAAACAGTGTGAGCAACTTCCTCCCTCCAAAGCAGCCATTGCAAAGAATCGTCCTTTGCCAAGCAACTTCCCTGTCATTTCCTAGCGACCAGAAGAGAAAGAGAGAGCTAATTTTGACCTTTGCATGGATCATAATGAGTGGAAGAAAGGAGTGGGCAGGAGACATGATGACCAGCAAGGAAAAGGCATCCTTTCTCTCCACTGAAGGAAATGTTGACAGTGCGAGTGTGTGATGATCGTGCCAGTTGTCTCTTCTACCTCTTTGCTTCTCCTATATCTGGATTTCCACGTGGTCTATAAACAAGCAGTGTCTGATTTTGGAGATTTACTATGTTGCTGTAATGTTTTCTTGGAGCTCTCCTGCTCATTAGCACTGAAGGGAGTAGGACCCAGATGCTGTACATCCTCACCGAGCAGGTGTTTTTAAGGAGTAGTAGTCTATCTTAGCTTGACTGTGTTGACTTAGGTTCCCAAAGGGGGCTGGAGAGATGGCTCAGTGGTTAAGAACACTGGTTGTTCTTGCAAAAGGCCCGGATTCAAATCCTAGCACCCACATGGCAGCTAACAACTGTCTGTTACAGGGTATCTGACAGCCTCTTCTGTCCTCTGTGGGCATTGCACAACACAGGTGCACTTACCTCCACGCAGGCAATACACGCATACACATAAAATAAAAATAATAATTTGTTTTAAAAAAAGAAAACACAAAAAAAGATGTGCCTTCTCACTGGGTTACATGCAGGTGTGATAAATAGTGGTAGATATTATTACATCTTATCTTCAAAAACTATAGTGTAATTGATGCAGTGAAGAAAAAGTAAGATTATCTTTTTAGTATTTACTCTCTAATCAGAAATTCATTTGAAAATGTTTCCCTCTGAAACTATCTTAAACATTGTATGAAACTGAGTGACAAGACTGTACACAGAAAAAAATAAGTATGTTTCAGTTTTCACAAGGATTCTGGATACTTCTCTATAAAAAAAACTCATACAAAAATTAAAAAAATGGCTGAAATCACCCTAGTGCACAATTTTAGCTACAATTTTTATCTTCCGCATTCTGTGAGAAAGAAGAAATAAATAAACAAGGGTGCTGTTAAGAGAGATCTGTCATGAGTTTAAAATATTAACATATTTTGCTGATTGCAAGTGTTTTCAAACATTTTATTACCATATCAGAGCCAAATAAAATCTTATGCAATAATGCAGTCTAATGAAAAGGTATGCGTGGAATTTTATTCATATTCATTTATTTTCTAATTTAGGAGAGTTACTAGATTGATTTAATTATTCCATACATTTAATGAACTAAGATTCAGAATTTTATCAGCCTCACTATTTAAATTTTACATTTTCTTTGGTTAAACATCATTATGATAACACTGACTCAATTAGACACTTTTTTATAAGTAAAAATATTAAGATGTAATGCTTTGCAATTTCAGGATATTCTTCAAATCAATTGACTTAATGTACAATTTTTCTTTTAAATGCTTCTTTTCAAAATGGAATCACACACCTCTGAATTCCCTTGCTTTAAGTGAGACCAATAGACACAATCACAACCCACAGGCATGAAGGGTCATGGGATTGATCCCAGGCTCTGATGGCAGTCTCCAGTTAAAGGACACTGAACTCCATGAAAAAAATTCCTGATTTTTAGGACTTTGATAGGAACTATGCAAGATGATTCTGAAGTATTTTATAGTTCCAGAAATTATATCTTTAATACACATGATGAGTACATCAAGGGTACCTGAGAGCCAACTTAAATAGTTCCTAGTGCTCAAAGATAGCTTGAGTAATAAGATAAAGTAGTAATAGATTATAACCTGAAGCATTAATTAAATATCCATGAATCCATACACATCCATATGAATGACTGAAAAAATAACAATTGGGGAGATTAGACCACTCGCATGTACACATACAGAATTTTAAACCAACTTTGTTGATACTCTACCCTCAAGGCAGGGAGAACATAAATCGCTATTTCCCAAGTGATCGTCTATCAAGGAATGTGAGAGAGAAGAGCAGTGTGCTGTGCAGAAGCTTAACTAGTACCACTTCAGCAGGGTGCCAGAGTTATTGGCATCGCTAATTCATATCCCTGTGACATGGTGTGAGATGATAAAAATGGTACTTGACTTCTATGAATTTCACTTTCTGAAACTTAAAAATCCAACCTAAGCATAAGAAAAAGCATCAGGAAAATTCCCTTGGAGAAGCATCCTACAAAATCACTAGTCAGTACATGCCTCAAAACTGTCACGGTGACCCAAATGAAGTCTATAGAAACCTAACAAAGAAAACCATCTACATGACAGCAAGTAACATGATAAAATGCATAGGAATGGATCTAACATGCAATGTTTGAACATATGGAAATAAAAAAGAAAATATTCTAGAGTTTCACCCAAGTAAAAGTGAAGAAATAGATATCTTTGAGACACTACATCAAGATCAAGATAGAAATTCTCCCTGAACATGATATATCAGTCCTCTCTGAAGACTGACAGAATAAAATAAATGTATAAAAATAACTAGATTTGGATATTATGGTAGTTGTCTTCATTTGTTTTCAATTGCTGTGATAAAAACACTGACCAAAACCAACTTTGGGAAGAAAGGGTTTATTTTATCTTGCCTCTCCTGGGCCTCAGTTCATCACTGAGGGAGTCCAAGGTAGGAACTCAGGGCGGGAACCTAGAGGCAGGAGCTGAAGCACAGGCCATGGAGGAACATTGCTTACTGGCTTGTTCTTTTGGCCCATGGGCAGCCTGCTTTCTTATACAACACAGGACAACCTGCCCAGGGGCAAGGCTGGGCCCTCCCACATCACTTAGCAATCAAGAAAATGCCCCACAGGCATGGCCACAAGCCAATCCAGTGGAGGAATTTCTCAGCTGAGATTCCGTCTACCCAGGCATGATAAGTTGAGAACTAAAGCTATCCAGCACAATGGTGGAGGCCTCATATAATACGGTTGTATTTAAACTCTGTTGAGGACTGAATAGTTGTGTTTCCCTGAAGACTTGTTAGAGCTCATCTGGGAAGCTATCTTTGCTTTTCATTTGTTACTGTTTTGTTCAGGCTTTGTATTTTTATTCTTTCAGTGCTGGGAATAGAGGATCATTCACATTTTAGGCAAGCATTCTACCTCTGAAATACACCCTAGCCCTATATTTCTATTTGTCCTTGATTAAGGTTTGGTAGCTTGTTTCTGGGATTGTGACCATTATCTGTGGGTTATTTGGCGTACTGACAAATGACTGGTCATAACAGCCCCTCATGTTCCTTTCCATTTCTGAGATGACGTGTATTATACTGTTTTATCCTTTAGCTCTGTTTTCATTTATTTTTTATTTCTCTAACCTAAGATTTTGTTGAATTTATTGGCTTTTCTAAAGATTACCACAGTTTTGTTGTAACTTAGAAGAGAAAAAAATTTATTTTAACTTACAGTTCCAGAGAGGATACAATCCAACATGGCAGGGAAGGCATGGAAGTGGGAGGGTGAGGTCGGCCTGGCCTGGCAGGATCATAAGGGTCACATTTCATCCGAACACAGGAAAAGAGAGAGAACAGTAGTGGGGCCAGGCACACTCAGAAGCCTCCCACAGTGAACCATTCTCCAGCAAGGCTCTACCTCCCAAGGGCTAACTTCCCAAACAGCACACCAGCTGGGAACTAAGTGTTCAGATACCCCAGCCTATGCGGAGACATTCTCATTCAAGTTATCAAATTGACATCAAGTTGTGTACTTTAAATATAAGAATTTTAATTCTCAATTATACTTCAATAGAGCTAAAATAATTAGGACATCACTGGAAAGGAAGAATTATGAATATAGTCTGTCTTTCACAGTATCAGTTGAAGATACTCACAGTCCCCAATATAAAAATTCACAGTGCTAGTATTTGAATAAACAAATACAGAAATAGACCCAAGTCCATATGCAAACATAATACATTAAAAAGAAGTATCTCAAGCCACTGAACTTTTATGTAAATGATATTGGGATAAGTGGATAAACATTACTGAAAAATAAAATCCGACAGTCTCCTCAAAACAAACACAGAACAGATTCTACAAGAATCAGAATTCTAATTAGAAAATGCAGTGCTAAGTCCTGGAGGAAAACTAGTGAAATACTTTACAGTAAGAGTGTAGAGAGGGTGACTTTCTCACTATATATCAAAACTAAAGGTAAAATAAAAGAAAATATTATTAATTTAGATTTTATAAATATTTATGCTTATAAATATTTTATACCTGCAATATAGATAAATATGTATTTAAATGTTTATATAAATATTCATAAAATAAGTTTATATTAAAATTTCTAGTA
>NW_008331992.1:2261773-2268090 GCF_000622305.1 Nannospalax galili | reverse complement strand
TATCGTTGTGATTCAAAAATAGCATGGTGGAAAAATGGGTAGCTGGCATGGATCTGTATCTTTTCTGTACAACACAAAATGTTTTGATAAAAATATTATTTTTAAAGTTTTAAAATACTAAATATAAATAAATATTCAACTTCACTTATAAAAGAAGGGAGATTCTGAACAAAATGTAAAATCCTGACTACACATTCTGACAGGGTAATGTGCCAGGAAGCAGCCACCTCCACCACTGCTGACAAGACTGACATGGACACCTCGGGAGGGGCTGTGGTAGGACCTTAAGGGTAGCTGCATTTGTCTTTTGGGTCAGCAATCTGTCTTGTGGGAACAAACTCTGAAGATGTACCACTGATGATAACAAAATCCTTGAGTCATTCCAGTAAGTTCTGAAATAAATCTTGGAATAAAATACAATATAGTTAGCTAGACAGATGAAGGTCGCTCTGAAAATAGACTGTTGATTGATAAACATATAGGGAGTTGAAGAGTCAGAAATTGTTATAATTATCATTCCAAAGATTTTAAGAATCATTAATGAGTATTGAGTGTAGGTAGCAATATTGTATGGAAATAAAAATGGCTACAGAATTTTAAAGTGTTGGCCCCATTCATTATTGGTTACTAAACAAAAACAATTATTCAGTGGAGAAACTGGTGAACATTCTGACCTTCTGATCAAAATTAACATCACAGTAAAGGGCAGCCAGACACTGTGTGGTTCAAGCTGGGTACCCTCTAAAGGTCACCCCATTCATTGACGTGGCATTCTGGCAACTGGGAGTGCATAACTTGAATCTAATTATGAAGAGATGTGGGACCAAAGCATTCTGGAGCCCTCTACAAGTTAATTAACTAGTGTCCTTCAATGTTATGAAATGAATGAAGAGAAATTATAGATTAAGGAAATATGAATAAAAATATCATATGATTTGGGGTTGGAGAGATGGCTCAGTAGTTAAGAGCACTGACTGCTCTTGCAGAGGACCCGGGTTCGATTCCCAGCACCCACCTGGTGGCTACAAACCGTACTTAACTCCAGTTCCAGGGGAATCCGATGTCCTCTTTTGACCTCCGGTGGCATTGCATGACATGGGTGCACTCACATAGACACAGGCAATACACTCATACACATAAAATAAAAATGACAAAAAATATTTTTGAAAATATATCATGTGATTCTTAACTGAATCTTGTACTGTGGGGAAAAGCCATCAAAATGCTATGGCTAAATTAATGAAGCTGGATTACAGATTTCAAGTTAAATAAAAACATTTCAGCAATGTTAAATCTTCTGCTATAGTTTTGATATGGACTATGGTTATAAAAATGGCTTTTAAACTCCCTGGACTCTCCTTATTTGTTTTGATGCACTTAAATAGAAAACCATGAAAATGGCATAATCTTCATTTTCTTCTTCATACATAGTCTAAAGAACAAAAAAGTCTCATTTATTCAAACTGTTTATGGTGTTTGTGACATTCCTGCTTTCCTGACATTTAAACTTTAGCTTGGGATTTAATTTCTCTTCAGTCTGAAAATCTTTAAGCATTTTTTTCTTTTTTATTGAAGTTTTATAAATTTGATACAATATACTTTGATTATATTTAGATATCCTCCCCTATCTGTACCTTCCTTCCTGCCCCCTGCCTAATTTCTGGTACCCTATTATATGTATATTAAAGCCTATACAGTATAATTTGTGTCCTCAAATGCCCTTTGGTATGGATCCGTCCACTGGAGCCTGATTGACCTAACAAGAGTTTCACTCTTAAAAGAGATTGACTCCTACATTCCTTGTATACCCTTACCTCCCCCTCCCTTAAACTAACCCCATTTTTATCCATATCTCCCTTATTAAGGCCTGTTTTCTACTGTTCTTCTCTTTCAGATTCTTTGTTTTCCTTTACCTCCCTGGTTCCTTTCCATTATCCTGGTTCCTGTAGTTATGTCTGGATACATACTCACTTATCAGGGTTTGGTTCTAGGATCCACATATGAGGGAGAACATATGTCGTTTTCTTTTTTTTCTGAGTCTGTGTTTTTTCACTTAGTATGACAGTTTCTAATTCCATCAATTTACCTACACATTTCATGATTTCATCTTTCTTTACTGCTGAGTAAAACTTCATCGTATAAACAAACCACATTTTCATTATCCACCTGTCAGTTGAGGGACAATTAGGTTACTTCCATCTCTTAGCTATTGTGAAAAGAGGAGCAACAAACATGGATGTACAAGTGTCTCTGAAATAGGATGAGTTCTTTGGATGTATGCCAATGAGTGGTATAACTGGATCAAATGGTAGGCTCACTTGTAGTTTTTTAAGAGTTCTCCACACTGCTTTCCATAGGGGTTGAACAAGTTTGCAGCCCCACCAGCAGTGGATGAGTGTTCCCCTTTCCCCACATCCTCTCCAACATTTGTTATCATTTATTCTCTTGATCTTAGCCAGTCTGACTGGGGTAAGATGAAATGTTAAAGTGGTTTAATTTTCATTTCCCTAATTACTAGTGATGTTGAACATTTTTTGAGATGCTTCTTAGCTATCTTTATTTTTTCTTATGAGAACTCTCTGTTCAGCTCTTTAGTCCATCTTTTAATTAAGTTACTTCCTTTCTAGATTCTTTGTTTTTTGAGTTTGTTATATATTCTGAATGTTGAACTTCTGTCAGATGTGTCTCTGTTGAAGATTTTCTCCCATTCTGTGGGTTTTCTCTTCATTTCCCTGGTTGCCTCCTTTGATATACAGAAGCTTTTTAGTTTAATGAGGTCCCACATGTTAATTCTTGCCCTTGTTTCCTGGGATATTGGTGTCCGGTTTACAAAGTTTCAGAGTTTCAGGTTTTACATGGAGGTCTTTGATCCATTTGGAATTGACTTTTGTGCAAGGTGAATGATAGGGGTTTAATGTCATTCTTCTACAGGTGGAGATCCAGTTTCGCTAGCACCATTTGCTGAATGTGCTATTTTCATCCAGTGAATGTTCTTGGCCCCTTTGTCAAATATCAGGTGGCTGAAATTGCGTGTACTCATATTTGGGTCTTCAATTTTGTTCCATTGATCTATGAGTCGATTTTTGTACCAGTACCATGTTGTTTTTATGACTATAGCTCTGTAATACAGTTTAAAATTTGGCATAGTAATCCCCCCAGCATTGTTCTTAGTGCCCAGGGTTGCTTTGGCTATCTGACATCTTTTGTGCTTCCATATGAATCTTAGGATTTTTTTTCAAATTCTGTGAAAAATGTCATGGGGATTTTGATTGGCATTGTGTTGAATCTATATATGAGTTTTGGTAGGATGGTCATTTTCACAATATTAATTCTTCCAATCCATGATCATGGGAGGTCCTTCCATCTTCTGATGTGTTCCCCAATCTCTTTCTTTAAAGATTTAGAATTTTCTTTGTAGAGCTCTTTAATGCCTTTGGTCAGGTTTATTCTGAGATACTTTTTTTTTTGCAGCTATTATGAAGGGGATTGTTTCCATGTACTCTTTATGATTGCTTGTTGATGGTATATAGAAAAGCTACAAATGTTTGTAGATTAAATTTGTAACATGCCAATTTACTGAACATGTTCATAATTTTCAGGAGTTTTCTGGTGGAATTTTTGGCATCTCTTAGATATAATATCATATCATCTGCAAAAAGGGATTTGATCTCTTTTCCAATTATCTCTCCTTTAATTTCGTTCTCTTGTCTTATTGCTCTTGCAGAAGTTTCAAGCACTTTGTTAAAGAGAAGTGGGGATAGGGGACAGCCTTGTCTGGTTCCTGATTTCAATGGGAATGCTTCCAGTTTTTCTCCATTTAGAATGATGTTGGCTGTGGGTTTGTTATATATCGCTTTAATTATGTTGAGGTATGTTCCCTCCAGCCCAGTTCTCTCTAGGACTTTGAACATAAATGTGTGTTGAATTTTGTCAAAGGCCTTCTCTGCATCTATTGAGATGACTATGTGGTTCTTGTCTTTGAGCCCATTTGTATGATTTATGATGTTTATTGACTTATGTATATTGAACCATGCCTGCATCTCTGGAATAAATCCAACTTGATCATGGCAGATGATCTTTTTGATGTGTGTCTGTATGTAGTTTGCAAGTACCCTGTGGAGAATTTTTGCATCTATGTTCATTAAGGATATGGGTCTTTATTGGTTGTATCTTTACCTGGCTTTGTTATTAAGAGTGATGCTGGCTTCATAGAAGGAATTTGGAAGTTCTCCCTCAATTTCTATCTTTTTGAATAAATTAAGTAGTATTGGATGTAGATCTTTCAATGTCTGGTAGAATTTTGCTATATGTCCATCTGGTCCTGGGCTTTTTTTAGTCAGGAGGATTTATATTACTCTTTCAATTTATTTTTGTGTCATGGGCCTGTTTAAGATGTTTTTCTCTTCTTGGTTTAGTTTTGGTGGGTCCCATGCCTTTAGGAACCTGTCCATTTTTTTTAAGTTTTCCATATTTAGTAGCATATAGGTTTTTAAAGTATTCCCTTATAATGTTCTGGATCCTTTTGGTGTGTGTTGTGATGTTTCCCCTTTCTCCTCAGATTTTGCTGATTTGGAGGTGTGCTTTCTTTCTTTTGGTTAACTGGGCTAGAGGTCTGTCAATCTTGTTTTTCTTTTCAAAGAATATGCTCTTAGATTCATTGATTCTTTGTATTGTTTTTTGTTTCGGTTTCATTAATTTCTGCTCTGATTTTCCTTATTTCTTCTTGTCTGCAGGGTTTGTGTTTTGTTTGTTGTTCCTTTTCAAGTGTGTTGAGTTGCAGTGTTAAGTCATTTATTTGTGTGTTTTCTGATTTTCTAATGTAAGCATTTAGAGCTATAAACTTCCCTCTAAGGACAGCTTTCATTGTGTCTTACAGGTTTTGCTGTGTTGTATTGTCCTTTTCATTTAGTTCCAGGAATACTTTGATTTCTTTCTTAATTTTCTTTTGACTCATTAATCATTCAGCAGTGTGTTGTTTAATTTCCATGTGTCATGTGGTTATTAGGGCTTCTTCCAGTGTTGATTTTAAACTTTATTGCATTGTGGTCCTATAGAATGCATGGAGTTATTTCAATCTATTTATATTTGTTGAGGTTTGTTTTGTGCCCTAGTATATGATCAATTTTGGAGAAGGTTCCATGGGGCACTGAATAGAAAGTATATCCTTTGGTGCTTGGGTAGAATACTTGGTAGATATCTGTTAGATCCATTTGATGTATGGTATTGTTTAATTAAGATGTCTCTCTCTTAACTCTCTATTATGTTGACCTATCTGATGGAGACAGTGGGGTATGGAAGTCCCCTACTATTAATGAGTTGGGGTTAATCTGGTTCTTAAAGTCCTGTAGTATTTTTTTTCTGAAGTTGTGTACACCAGAGTTTGGTGAATATATGTTCATGATTGTAGTATCTTCTTGGTCAATTGTTCCTTTGATCAGAATGAAGTGGCCCTCTTTGGCTCTTCTGATTAGTTTTAGTTAAAGTCTATTTTGTCAGATATTAGAATTGTAGCTCCTGCTCTTTCCTTAGTACCACTCGCTCGGTGTGTTTTTTTCCATCCTTTCACCTTAAGTTAGCGCCTGTAGTTTAAAGTGAGATGATTTTCTTGCAGACAACAAAAAAATGGGTTTTGTTTCTTAATCCATTCAATCCGTTCACCTAGACTGTGCTTTTTGCCTGGGGAGTTCAGTCTGTTTGTATTTAAAGTTATTAATGAAAGATGTGTATTGAATCCTGTCATTTTTATTTCTGTTCACATTCTTGATATAGCTGTGCATTTCCACAGTTATAAATTCATTAATTTTCTTTCTGAAACCCCTTGGGTATAGTCACTCCTTTCTTCAGCTCTTTGTATTGCTTCAAAAATTCCCTGAAAGGCTGATTTTGTGGTTCAGCCTATTTATGTCATGGAAGATTTTTATTTCCCCTTCGACTATAATAGATATTTTGGCTGGGTATAGTAATCTGGGTTGGCATCAGTGGTCATTTAAAACTGGGAATACCTCCAGGCTCCTCTGGCTTTCATAGTTTGCACTGAAAAGTCAGCTGTAATCCTGATGGGTTTTCCTTTCTATGTTGTTTTTCTTTTGCAACTATCAGTGTTGTCAATTTTTCAGCATGATTTGTGTTTTTACTATGATGTGCCATAGAGAGTTTCTTTTCTGGTCCTGTCTGTTTGGTGTTCTGTATGCTTCTTGTATTTGTATGGGCATGTCTTTCTTTAATTTTTGGAAATTTTCTTCTACGATTCTGTTGAAGTTCTGATCCACAACATATCTGGAGATTCTTTTCCTTCCTGTATGCCTATGATTCTTACG
>NW_008331992.1:2241238-2261566 GCF_000622305.1 Nannospalax galili | reverse complement strand
CTGAGTGGTCCTCAGTATTTCTAACTAATTTCTGAATTCATTCAGAAGTTTATCCATATCTTCCTTCAGTTCTTTGATTTCTTTGTGTGTTCTCTAGATTCACTGAATTCTTTTATTATGTTTATAACTGTTCATTTGAGTTCCATGTCCTGTGTTATCTCTAGGGGGTTCTCATTGTACTCCTCTACAGGACTACTGGTATTTGATGGGGATATGTTATTTTCATTTTTTATGTTACTTTTTTCTCTGTGATTTTGACATGTGAATTTTGTTTTTAGTTTCTGATTGCTGTGTGAGACTCAAGCTTCATATTTAGGTCTGATTCTTTTTGTCAATTTTATGTACATTTGTGGTTTACTTGTTGGGCATGAAAAGCTGGTTGGTCTAGGCTTCTGTTTCTCTCTTTTGATTTTATATTGGAGTGGCCATATTGCTTTTGTCTTCAGGAGTTCCCACAAAGGCCAAGTCAGATGAGGATGAGATGTTCTCAGGCTTTCTCCTATGGACTTGATCCCTCCAGGAAAGATGTTGTTCTCAGGAATTTTGGAGTTGATGTGGCCTGGGAGCAGGGCTCAGGAAAGATGCTGGTCTCGGGCAGCTGGTAGACATGCCACCAAGGAATTTAAAGGGTGGTGGGGATGGGAAAAGGACCCAAGGGCTCCTGGGGACTGCAGGGTGGAACTGGGTTGTTCTGGATGCAAAGAATCAGGGAGCAGTTGTGGCTCCTAGCTGAGAGGTCAACCCCGGTATCTAGGGTGCCAAGATGAGGAATGGGCCAGTATCCAGGCTAGGAGGAGAGATGGGACAGGGGACCTGAAAGGGTGAATGAGGTTGGGGGAGTTGGTGGGCACTGCTGGACTCACCCCGGAAGGAGGCTGGGGGGTTGTGCAGCCCAGGGAAGCAGAGGGAGGTGATGGTGGGACAAAGCCCAGAGGGTTCTTGGGGACCTCAAGAAGGAACTGGGTTTGTCTGGATGCAAAGGATCAGTAATTAGTGGTGGTTCTGGGCCGAGAGGTCAGTCCGAGTGTCTGAGATGCCAAGACAAGAATTGAGCCAGTACCCAGGCTAGGAAGAGAGATGGGGCAGGGGAGATGGAAGGGTGAATGAGGATAGGAGAAGGGGATTATTAAGGGAGAAATGGGAAAAATGGGAGCACCTTAACTGGAGAAACCATGATGGAGAGGTTAGACAATGCAAGAGATAAATAATACCTAGCTAGTTTTAAAAACCAGAGGGAACCATATAGGTCCAACAACCTACTGACAAATTATACATATCAGATCAAGAAATATATGTCTAGGCAAGGTTTCTCTGAGAACAATTGGTCTTTGCCCAAGCTTTATCTACATGGCACATGGTAATTAAAAGTACCAGACTAGTGGAACTACCATTCTTGGATGTTTAACAGCCATACTTTGAGGCCTATACTAATTTGGTCTGAGGGACTTAAAGGACAGATTTTGCTCCTTGCCCTCCTAGGTCAACTAGTTCCAGGAGACTATGAACATCTCTCATGATGTCCTGTAACTGTGGTGAGTCACCTGCCCTCTTGGTGAAGGAGGCTGAGGAGACCTCGCCAGAAGAACTTGAACCAGTGTCCAGTCTACAAAGAGGAGGGTCAATACATAGGAAACAATTCCTCCATGCTTCCAAGTGAAGCCAACCATGGCCAAGTAAGACCTCTGACTTATCTTCATTCACATAGGCAAAACTGGTAAAAGAAAGGAGCCAGGGGCTTCTTCCAAGTCCATGTGACCCCTGAGGAACAGGTCCTCAAATGACCTTAAGAGTAAAAATAAATTGTTATATCTGGGCCAACTTTATGGCCTTAAACACCCAAAAGGAAAGTATAACCAAAGAGCAAAGGGGCCAATATAATTTTTTAAGAGCCCATATGTATAGCTAAAGGCTACATAACAAGAGACAACGTCAGATAGGAGATACCTTCTTTTGAGTTGTCGGCCAGTTTGACCCAAGAGACTCCCAGATAGTAACCCAGCATAGAACTTGGAAAATGAACAGCAGACCCCAATCTTATCTAAAGGAATATTGACAACTGATTGCTGCTAGATGAGGAATAACTGACCTTCCTAAAACAAAGACCTCTAGATAGGCTGACTAGATTCACCAGATGGACAAGTATTGGGGAATGGCTGGGGTATGAACAACAGAGCAGACAGTAGCAGGGATATCAGAGTATAAGGGCTTTAGTAGGGGGGCCTATGGGAAGGTGCGATGTGGGAAGTGGGTGTATAGATGAATAAGATGGTTTGGGATGTTCTGTGTGATACACAAAAAAATCAACAAATTAAAAAAATGAATTACATTTGAGGAGGAAGCATAAACATTTCCATCATGTTAATTAGTAGAGGTGATAAACATTACCATTGAAATATATCCTATGACTTTATATCCATCCATAGGTGCAAGGATCTGAGTGCAACTGACTATGACTATTAATAATGAAATACATACAGATTAGAGATGCAGGCACTAACATCTAAGTGTTATTAGAATAAACAATGAGCCTTTCTGTAAGAAACAATATATTTTAAAATGAAATGGAGATCTTTTTTAAAGGTTAAAAACTCATTCAATTTTGTGTCTTACAGGGTTTATACTTAGTTCAATATTGTATAACTGTATTAATTCAACTGCAAACCTAAAAATTTTATAACCACTTTTGAAAGAGATGTATCTTTGCTCTGGAAATTGTTATTATGTTAAAGCTGTAATGAAATGCTTCTCCTAAAATATAAAAAAAAAGAGATTGACTCTCCCTTTCCCAGCAGCCATTGGTTTCCAATAGCTCCTCTGGTTAGGGTTTAGGTTTCTTACCCACTTCCCCACGTCTATGCTGCTGTTTTATCTGGACTGAGCTTACATGGGACTTGTACATGCTGTCACCACTACTCTGAATTCATATGAGTATCTGACCAACTGTTTGGAAAACTGTTTCCTTGTGGTCATCCACCTCCTCTGGCTTTTACAGTCTTTCTGCACCCCCACAAATAATCCCTGAGCCTTGGGAGGCAGAGAATTGATATAGGTGTCCTCTGCAGTCTTATTTTCTGCAGTTTGGCAAGTTGTAGCTTTCTGTGCTCATTAGCCGTATCACTCTTGGGTATGTACCCATAAACACTCTGTATCCTACTACAGAGATTCTTGTTTATTCATGTTCTTTGCTGTCTTTTTTTATAATAGTCAGGAAACAGAAACAACCTAGATATCCATCAACTGTTGAATGGATAAGGAAAGTATGATACATTTGCAAAAGGATAATATTCAGCTGTCAAAAATGAAATTATGAAATTTTCAGGTAAATGGATGGAACTGGACACAGTCATCCTGTGTGCGGTAACCCCAACCCAGAAAGACAAACTTCACATGTTCTCTCTCATAGATGGATGCTAGCTCTAAATTCTTAGATATACATGTTTAAGCATGTTTTTAAAGACTAGGATACTGACAACAAGTCCATTGATTTTTCTTCATCTTATATTGTCTTTTTTTGCCAGTATTACTGGGAATTATTTTTGCAGAATTCAAAATAATAGGCTAGTTTTTTTTTTCTTTTGAAGTTTTAAGGGTGCTTTTCCATGTCCTGCAAATTTAGTCAATCCCTCCATTTCTAGCTTCCATATATGAATTATTATTTTTTATTTCAGATAGTTTATCATGTACTTGGGCTTTTGTTCCTTTATCCTGTATTGCTTGCCAGCAATGATTCCTTTATTAAGTTTCTAAAGCTTTTGCCAAGGTGTTTGGAGCTCACCATTTCATGTAAAGTTTAGGAGCAGGCCACAGCTCTGTTGATATCAGACTGTGGGAGCATCCGCTGTTTTCACTGGCTCCCGCACATTATCACAGGGTTCCATTCACAGTTCTATCCTGTCTAAGACATCTACTCTTGTCTGTAAAAGTGCCCTCTTTCTGGTTCCTTAGGCCAGATGACAGGCCTGTTTCAGAGTGTCAGCCTGTTCCGTCTCTCACTGGGACTCTCAGGACAGTCTGTGAGTGAAAAGAGGAAATGTGTTTTGGTAATTCCTCACTGTGTACCCTTGGACAGGAGTGGTTCCTTTCCTAGGACATTCTTACTAGAGCCACGGGTTTCACTTTAGGGTTTTCCACACCTGTGACTCCATCTCTGTTGATGGAGTGGCACCTGTCCTGTGTCCACAGTGGGGAAGGCCCTGCAGCCTGAAAGGAAAGAAAAAAACAGAAAGACAAGGTTTTTAAAGTTCTCTTGTCTGAACACCACACATTTCCATTACTTCAGTGGCCGATTCTTTGTATCAACATAAGAAAATACAGTACAAAACATATAAAGAAAGAAATCCAAGAAAGTTTAAAAAATGTATGGTGTGGTTGGTCCTCGGGTACGACTGGGCTGAGTTTGTCTTGGTGTCATGATCTGTGTTTTCAGCTTCCTCAGGAGGTTGCTTTTCATAATTTGTTTAGCATTACAAATCTTCCACTCTCTTATAGTCTTAATCCATCTTGACGGTCACTGGAAGTCACAATTCTGGATTTAGGAACATCTCTTGAAGTAGCTGGAGACCAAGTATTCAAGCACTTGAGCCTGTGGGGCTATTTCCTGTTCAAACCACAACAGACATATTATACATGGCTTATACTGAAATAGCCTAGATAAACTAATTATATGCACATACATCTAAAAACATATATAAATACAGAGAAGGTTAAAATATGATAGAATGTTAAAAATAACAGTTCTGAATAAATATAGACTTCACTTTTACAAATTTTCACTAAATTTGAAAAGAGCTTTCAAAAACTTCAAAACCATCTTCCTATTAAAAGTCTTCTTTCTGGAGCTGGAGAGATAGCTTGTCAATCAAGATTGTGCACTTCTCCCGTAGCAGAACACGTTCGGTTCCCAGCACCTGTGTCCAGCAGCTCCCAACCACCTGTAACCGCAGCTCCAGGGCTCGGCAAGCACGTGCTCACATGCACCCGTTTGTGCTCAGACACACACACATACACATAATTGAAAATGAGAATAAGAGTAACCTTTCTAGAAATAATATTCTTTGTAATAAATTAGCTAAGTGTATTCATTTACAAATACTGTTTTGAAAGAGATTGACATCTTTACAACACGAATTTTCCAGGGCAATGAAAAAATTACAATTTTAATGTTATAATTCATTTTTCTAAGAGGGTCTGTTTCTGGAGCAATTCTTGCTATTTCTTTTGCATCACCAATGCAGAAGCCCACTGCTTTGTTACAAATGAAGGTGTTGGGGTCCTACAATCGATGCAGATATATAGGGTATATTTATTTTACATGTATCAAGTGTTCTTGAAGTGTTCATTATATTCATGTGCATAAAAACTGCATCAAAATAAGCAAAATAGCCATCCAGACAAGGACTGTGCCTGATTCCTGATAAGCTGTGATATTCTCTTCCAAACACAAAATTTCCCACAAAATCATATGCCTTCCATGAACACCAGTTTTCTGGGCATTGAGTTTGGACTGAGCATTGGTGAACTGAGTTTGTCTCAGTGGCTTCTCATTAAGATATTTGTTTCAGTGTCAGTGCAGAGGATGGGAAGAGTTCTTCATTCTTCCTGATGATGTGTGTTCCTTCCTATACACCATGATTTCTTGGGATCCGTGGAGTTTTGTAGCAAGATTTCACTCCAAACATGTTGGGTAGAAACATGTACTGTTTTAATGTCTATGCTGGTTAGTTTCTGTCAACTTGACACAGACTAGAGTCAGTTGGAAAGAAGGAACTTTAATTGAATAATTAACCAGAGCATACTGCCCTATGGCCATGTCTGTGGGGCATTTTCTTAACTGATGTAGGAGGGACCAGCCTTCTGTGAATGCCACAGTCCCTAGGCAGGTGGGCCTTGGCTATGGAAGAGAGCTGGGTGACCAAGCCAGGGGACGCTAGCCATAAACAGCATTCCTCTGTGGCCTCTGCTCAGCCCCTGACTCCAGGTTCTCTCTTGGGCTCCTGCACCGGCTTTTGTTGATAATAGACTGTAACGTGTAAAGTGAAATAATCCCTTTCCTTCCAACTTAGTTTTGGTCAGTGTTTTGCCACAGCAACAGAAAACAAATCAGCACTGAAACTGGTGCTTCAGAATTGAGGTGTTTCTGTGATGGACCTGAAAAAGATGTGTGTGTGTGTGTGTGTGTGTGTGTGTGTGTGTGTATGTACACGTGCATGCACCTGTGTACAACTGGTGAGAGTTGGTTCTCTCCTTCCACCCTCTTACCCAGTGAGTCATTTCAGAATTGAGGGGTTTCTGTGATGGACCTGAGAAAGATGTGTGTGTGTGTGTGTGTGTGTGTGTGTGTGTGTGTGTGTTTGTGTTTTAATGCTTTGGACTGCTTTATGAGAGAAAGGTGGAACATTTTGGAGCTTTGGGTGGGAAAAATCATCAAGTGCTCAGAGCTAATGAGTTTTGGTAATTTAAAAGGTAACACAGCGCTGTAGATGGATGATAGAGGCCTGGCTTATGGAGCTTTAGAGGGAAGTTTGAAAATCCATCCCAGATTGTATTGGGACTGTTCAGGTTTTGAATTAAAATCTGTGGCTTCTGGTCAGCTGGGGCTGAAGAATCAGCTGTGATTAACAAGAGAGCAGAATCACTAAAATGAAATCTTTGCTTACTGGGGCAATTGATGCTGGTTATCTGGGGCTAAAAAGTCAGCTGTGATTAGTAAGAGACTGGCATCATTGAGGTGAAATCATCTTGGAAGTATTTCCTCAAAGTCAACACATGAAAGTATGGTCCAGAAGGGTCCAAGGTGCATCTCAAACTGGTAGTGTTAAGAGTCTCCCATGTAGTACTGGTTTTGAAGGCAGGAAGGGGTCATGGAAAGCAGCTGAGACTTGGCACAGTGAGACAAAAGTTTGAGTCCCTGCAGAAAGGCCAGGAAGCTATTGCTGAAAATGCAGCCTCAGTTGCAGTGGACACCCAGGATTCTGGAGACACCAAGCCAAGGACAGCAGAAGGTGTGGCGTGGAGCCAGTCTAAGTACAGGAGGCAAGCTGTCTGTGATGCAGATGAGAGTCGGAAAAGTGAGATTCCCCACTTTTGGAGCCCAGAAGTTTGCAAATGAGTTCCAATTCTTGGACATTGAGCTATAGGACTGGGTTTGCACTGCTGGAATTTTGGGTTTGCTTTGATTTGATTGTAATTGTCTTCTGCCTTTTCCATGGTAGAAAAGCAGCCCATAGACGCCCACAGTTAAGAGACTTCAGAGTTTCAAAGAGGCTATAAAGTGATGCAATTTTTTAAAACTGTGTATCTTTTTAAAAGTTGGACTGTGTTTTATATCATGACATCGACATGAGTTCTTAGGGGCAATAAATTAAAAGGGTGTGGCTTCTAGTGATGAGTTTGTGTGACAAGTAGATAAGGGGTCAATTACGCTGGTTAGTTTTTGTCAACTTGACAAAACTAGAATCATCTAGGAAGAGGGAACCTCAACTATATACATTATCTAGATCTGCTTGACCTATGGTCACATCTGTGAGGCATTTTCTTGGTTGGTTATTGATGTGGGAGGATCCAGACCACTGCCGGCAGATGGCTGAGGCTGTATTAGCTGAGCATGCCAGGGGAAGCAGGCCAGTAAGCAGTGTTTCCCCGGATCCTTTGTTTCACATCCTGCTTCAGACTCCTGCTGAATCTCCTGCTCTGACTTCCCTTGATGATGGACTGTAAATTGCAAACTGAAATAAGCTTTTTCTTCCACAAGTTGATTTTGATCAGTGTTTAAACACAGCAACAAAAATCAAACTAGTAGTGTCTTTGGAACAAATGGTTTTGAGTGGGAGTATTTGTTAACTTATGCTTTGATTGAGTTCCTCTGATTGACAATTTTTACATATTTTTACAATTTTTATAATTTTTACAAGTTTTTACAATTTTTACAAATTTTTACAATTTTTGTCTGATGTTTTCACAGAAGGCTCCCTGCTTTTGATGATTCGACCTACAGACTTTTTATGATAATTTGTGAAAAAAAACCCACATTTTGTAGAAATGGCATTCTGAAGTTAGGTAGTGTAAATATTATATGAATTTTTGATTTATGGGTAGTATGTTGGGGCTAACTCCATTGTAATTTGAAGATTATATGTGAATTCACCCAATGTTGTTCCTATTTTCACAGAATACACGTTTAGAGGAGGAAATAGACAATAGCAATAGAGAAATAGGTCAATGGGATGATTTCAGTGATACATTAGGTTTTAATAATAATGAAAATAGAAATGTAAATGCTTCAGGTACAGGAAACACCCCCAAACACCTAAGAAAGACTTTATCCTTGAGAAGCCAATGAACATCCAGTTTGTTTGAGGTCAATGAACATGGGATGGAGGAAGGATCTGACTGTGGGAGTGTGCAATTGAAAACTTGTACGGGACTCCAGATATTTAACACTTTAAATTTAAACGTGAAATGTTGTATTTTGTTTTAAATGTGAAACAAGGCATACATATTTATACATTTGTATGATTGCCTGAAGGAAAATAGATGAAATTAGGAAAACCAAATATTAGGGACCAACTATAAACTTCTGTAATTAAGAATAGATGATGGTGGGACTAGAGAGATGGCTCAGCAGTTAAAAGCACTGACTGCTCTTGTAGAAGACCTGGGTTCAATTCCCAGCACCCACATGGCAGCTAACAACCTGTAACTCCAGTTCCAGGAGAATCTGACACCCTTTTCTGACCTCCAAGGACATTGTACAGCATAGGTGCACTTACATACATGCAGTCACTATATTTATACACATAAAATAAAAATATGAAATAAACTATTTTTACAAAGAATAGATGATGGTAATAGATAAAGTTGAAAGCTATGTCAAAGAAGGGATTTGGATAGATTGGGGACATATTTCTGAAACAGAATCAGAAAGACTGCCAAATATATTTAAATGACTTGTCCCTAACCTTGCAACCAAACAGTTAATCTAATCTTAACTTGTTTATAATGTAGAAAAGCTCCCTGAACTCTGTGTTACTCTTATGACCTAGGAATATGACCTTAATCTTTCATGATCCTTCCCTGCCCTTGGCCCAGAATAATATATGAATGTATGTGTGTATGTTTATATATCAAGTGCTGCAAAGAGCACTTATGTCATTGAACACAGTGAGGAAAATTGATAACTGTTTGTGGTTGTGCGTGTGCCTGGTTGTTGGTCTAGGTCAGTAGGGATCAGAAAGAATAAATTCTTCCCTGATATCATAAGGGCCTGAGTTTTGCTTCTCCAGATATATTGTTTCAATAAAGGGAAGAACAGCCCCCTTATTCGAGTGCATAGTTCCAGGAGAATTTTGAAGGAATGGGGGTTCTCAGAACAGTTTCTGTTCCTCTCTGCTGAAATGGATGCTAAGAGGCTGTCTTTATTCAAGCATGGTCAAAACATGGCATCATGTAGTAAATGCCACATTAAGAAACCTGGACATTGTCAAGTTCCGGCTTGAGTGCTTGGTTGGACAATTACACAATTTATTGCAAATGAAGAAGAGACTTTAGGGAGATGGGCTGTACGTATATGTGTGATATGCAAGCAGAGATGGCACTTGCGTGGTTGGAGATGCTGTGTTACCTTAGTCTCAGACCAGTCTGAGTTAGTCATTAGCAGTCAATAACAAGCAGAAGGTGAAGCTGTGAAACTGTGAAGAGAAAGTGAGCAGAGCCTTAGGACCTTCACGATTTGCAGAAAAAGGAGTAAGGGAGAAAGGGAAGCTGTGACTGTGAGTTAGAGAGAGGTCACCACATGATGCGACGACAACAGCTGGCAGTGTGAACACCAGGAAAGAAGAGGCAATTGATTGGGACCGGCATTGCAGAAAAACGAAATGGTGTCCTAAAGCTGTGCATTGTTCTATAGCAACGTAGAGGTTGTTTGAATCACAATATGAACTTGACATGAATTTCGGTGGAACGTTGGTAGAAGGTAGAAGACTGAATGGCAGAGCGGAAAGAAGGAAAGCATGGCTGGAGAGATGGCTCAGATATTAAGAGCCCTGGCTGTTTTTGCAGAAGACGGGGGTTTGACTCCAAGGACTTACATGGTGGCTAACAAGAGTATGTAACTCCAGTTCCAGAGGATCTGACACATCGTCTGTCCTCCGTAGTCATTGCACAGCACGGGTACACTTACATATATGCAGGCAATACACGCATACACAAAAAATAAAAGTAATAAATAAAATACTTTTCTAAAGAAGAAAGAAGGAAAGCGCTTGTTAATAAAGTGTATTCTACGTGATAAGAGGGTTGACAAAAAGTGGATGAAATTTTTGTAGATTTTTATGTTTGTTGTTCAGGAGATGATGGAATTACATCTCAGTGTGTACTAATTTGACAGGGATGGAGGGAAAGGGAGAGAAGGAGAAACAGAACAGTAAAAAGACAGAGAGAAGACATTACATTTAACAGCTACATGTCTGGGATTACATCACAAAATAATATTTGGACACTACTATAAAAGACAACACATGGCGAAAAAGTGGCATTCTAGAAGTTTAATCTGGAAAGACCAAAGAAGTAAAGAGAGGGGAGCAGGGGAAAGGAAAAATAAAAACATTAGACTGCTAAAATAATTCAATATGCAGCCCATGGAGTGCAGTCAGTGCTGCGTGCTGCTGACAGAAGGCTGACACACACTTGGAGGATCTGATGAGGGATGGATGAGTAGCTTATAGGTTTTATCTGGAGTTGGTGATGGAGAAAACAGAAAAACGGATTCTTAAATCATTTATAGTTATAAGCATGAGAACCCTGTAGAATAGTGGTACCACCGAGGGAAACTTAAAATGAAAATTGAGAAGAATGAATTTTGTATGGAGAAGAAATGTTCACATGGAATATACTTAACATGAGGGACAATAGTGAAAGGTGAGATGTGATGAAGAGATGGAAGATTCAGAGCCTCTCACCAGACATGATGACAGAGGTGTCAAATAGGATCTAAATCCTCCTGTTGTAGATCAACAGCAGTAATCATGAAAAATAAGCTTTCCTGTACCTCTATTTATTTCCCTTTTGCATTTGTTAGATGTATTAATATTCACTGAGTTCCTAATATTTTCTAAATCTTGTGTCTATTTTGTTGTAAGTTCAGGGGAAGGGGTAAGTGTAGTGAGACCAGCCTGGGCTCTCTAACTTTTGTAGCGAACAGCAGTCAGGAGAAATGCATCTATGGTTACATGAATACTTTGTTACATCTGTAATAAGAGCAGGTGAGTGGTCTATGGTACCATCAAAGCACATAGCTGGGTGCCTGTCTAGTCAGGATTGTCAGAAGAGGCCAGGAAACTGGAGGTCTGCTGAAGAAGAGATGGGAATCAGCGAGTTGCACAGAATGAAAACAGCATGGGATGTCCAAATGAGGAGGTGGCTGCTGTGCGTAGATCGGAAAATGTAAGGAGAAAAATGCTGAGCCCTGAACTGAAAGAAATACAGAGCTCAGGCTCTATGCCTAAATTTACAAGGAAGCAATGCATATCTCCACACAAACCCTCACAGGCATGAGGACCACAGACTCATTATGCATCAAGATAAAAGATATTATTTTCTTCTTCACATGATACCCTGATTAACGGCATTAAACTACTTTAGTCACTCATGTTACCCTAAACCCAGTTTACTTTTAGGTCTTTTTACTATCACATGCAATGCCTCTCAAAGGAAGCGGAATCTACTTGTGAATTCTTTTTCTTATGAAACTTTTCAGAGAACAGAAAATCAATCCTTTAGCTGAGTTTTTATAACATATTTCCAATCTCTAAAGTATTTTCAGTTACAATCTTTGTCATCTGGTGATCTTTATGTTCAAAGGGCATAGCGCGTAGCCTATGTCTATGAATGCCAACCAGTGCTAAAGGACCAACTGTGTTATGCAATGGCAGGGAAGGTTGGTGAAGGAACTTGTGGAATCTGATCAGTAGAAACAATGGCTTGAAGGCAAAATAGCAGGAAGTTGTTACAGCAGGAGATCCCGGTAATAATCACCTATTACAATCATCTAGGACCACATGAAACAAACACTGATTTACAAATACCGATTTTAATTAAGGTGTAGCATTGGAGGGATCTTGTTGGGGAGAAGGGTTCGGTGCCTGAAGAAGCCAAATGAGAGAAGGGAAAGAGGAGCGAAAACAACTAAGATTCATTGTATATAAATGTATGAAGGAAAAAGAATTTGGAGTAACATAACATTTCACAATATGGCTAGCCTTCAGTTCTACAGGCAGGGTACTAGGAATAGAGATCAGGGAAGAAAAGATATTGATATTTACACGTAGAAAGTTATGATTTAGATTTAAAGCAACAACTTCACTTGTGTTGATGAGATACCAAATTGAAGAGATGTAGCAATTATTCCTGAGGCACAGAAGGGTTAATGGATCATGTTGAAGGATTTAAATTCAAGTAACTTGGGATGCGTTTATTGTCAGTAAGAAAATGTAACCAGGGCAAAGGAGTTGGTATAGATTTTCTGATCTCAAAACATGGTAGTAATTAAGGGAGAGAAAGGTGGAGGATGCATTAGTTAGGGTCAGGTATCTCAGAGGAAGTGGCAGAGGCAAATATATGGGTCTCAGCTCTGCACAATAACTTTGAAAAGCAGAGAATATGCTCCTTTATTCTCACAGAGAATGAGATGAAGGAGAAACTCATTAAAGAGATAGTAATATAGTTTGAGCAATTGTTAAAATGTTACTAAGTAACTATATTGTGTTATCTATAGGCACAGAACTAGTATGTTGTATACAGATCTTTAAGAGATTTAGTATAGGAATCATTCTGTAGACCTATACCATGCTCTCTGACAGCTGGAGATCTGGGAAAATTGGGGACAGAATTAATTTTCAGTACAAGGCTGAACACAGGAGAGCAGAGCTTGTAACCTCTCCATGTAAGCCAAAGATCTGAGAACCAGTGATGGAAGGGTAGCAGCGACAAACTGGAGTTCAGAGGCTCACCAGCCTGGAGTTCTGAAACTCTGTACACAGAGGCTATGAAGAAGAGAATCTGCCCATCTTCCACCTTTCCATTCAATTCCAGCAACTTTGAAGAGATTGGATGAAGCTTCCCAGGTGCTGTGGTGGCTCGATCTTCCACTAAGGCTATTGACTCAGAGACTAGCCGTGTTCAGAAACACTATGGTAGATATATGTTCAGAAGTGCTTAAACAGTTATCTGGGCATATTTAATCCGGTCAGGTTGACTCATAAGTTTTACCATTCTACCCTGTTTTAAATAATAAACATAACATTCGAGGTTTTTTTCAGAGTATAACTACATACTTGAAACTTCACCACATTTTATTAGTCTGAAAATGAGCTGAGGTATCACCCACATAAACAAAAACAATGACATTCTTCAACAAAATTCACCATTTTTTTCTTACCTTTTTGTTGGTGATGATTGAGCCTAGGAGTGTAAAAATACTAAGCATTCACTTTGTCACTGAGCAATGCCCCAGTCTGCTTTTGTTTTTCAGATAAACTTGGCTTGGCTTTGAGAAACATCTACATTTAAGCTATATTTAAAATGTTATAACTTGGAATAATCTGTTTTTCTCTAAGAATATTTAAGGTCTTTTATTTCAAAGCCCTTAAGTGAGGCAAGCTGATGAAGTGAACTTTAAAAGACAAATATGCTGCAAATAAACGAAGATCTTCTAAGATGCTGTGTAGACAGTGAGACTACATTGAGGACATGTTGGGAGCAGGGTGTGCAGCTTCAAATACAGAATCATGGTGGGCATTAATCCTCCTGGAGCCTCCTGATTGTGAGACATCAGTAAGTTTAGCTGATTAAATTTTAGATGCATTGGGAGGATCCTGACATAGGAAGACTTCCTCCTTGATTGCTGCATACAGCTTTCATGGTATCAAAAGTGCTTGGGATTCAAACATTGTGCTGACATCAACACCAACTTGCTTAAAGTTGTGAGACTGAATATGAAAGCTTGATATGGAGAGAACATTTAGATTTCTAAGAGAAATTAAAAATAATGAAAGGGAAGTAAGTTTGCATCATTTTAGTAAAGAGTGTTAAAATTCAGTGACATAGACAGCTAATGGTTTTAACTAGACCCAGGAATAAGTCTTGGCACTTTTTTGGGGGAGGTCTGCTTGATAATGATATACTTAAGAAAGATTTTTCACATGGACTTATGTAGATATATTGTATGTATAAATTTTTGGTAGGTTTTTGATTAATATGATTCTCTCTTGATTTTTACAGTAGCTAGGCATTATTTATCTCACTTATATGTATAGCTGAAGACTACATAATAAGAAACAGTGTCAGACAGGAGAACTCTCCGTTTGAGTTGTTGGCCAAGGTAGTCTAAGAGGCTCCCAGAATTACAGACTAGGGCTACAGCCCCTGATTGCCTCCCTGAACATGAAAGTAAGACCCTATTGCTGAAGACAGGACGTGAATAAGATTTGGAGCAATGGAACTGGCACTGACTTGGAAGCCACCTCTGATGATGGCTAGCTCTCATAGCTTTGGAGAGTGCTACACAAGCTGCTAATGGAGAACATCAATTGATGGTTCAAGCCCAGTTTTAAGGCTTAATAAGCACATCAACCACCAGCACAGCAAAATATATTGGTATAGTAGTGGCACTTTTATCTTGAGGGTAATCAACAGCTACCTAATGGACTTAAAGCCCACTCAGTGGGAGGAAACTCATGTGTGGTACTGTAAACATACTCAAATACACATGACTGGAAAGGTCATAGATAGAGAAAACCCCAAGGCTATCACATTCCTAGCCAAACATAATTTTTACTATGTTTAAAATACCGATCCTTATATTTACAGACAAGCATCCTAGCCACTACTCATCAAAGAAGCTTCTTTTTCAACAGATAGAGATTATTACAGAGTTCCACAAGTGGTCATACACAGAGATTGTCTGTGACTTTCCCAAGCCTAAGTGACACATCTACAATGCAACCTCTACACCTCAGGCTCACAGAACATAGTGGAACAAGTGCTAGAGAGAATACTAATGCATCTCTCAACTCTCATCAGTCCAAGTCCCTCATGCAACATAGGGCCATGAACACAAACAACACAAATGACCAAGGCATAGAAAATAAGAGTCTACAGAGTGTGAGTCCTTGGGCACAACTCCTACATCAAACACCATCTACCCAAGGCTCAGGGACTATTGTGGAAGAGGGGGCAGAAAGATTTTAAGATCCAGGGAGGAGCTGCAGGACCTGGAAATATAGTTCTACAGGCTCCTGGGACCCTGCTCATCTGAACCTACAGTAATGGTGTCAGCATGCACAAGACCCATGTAAACTCAAGCAGAAATAAAACCCACCACAAAACTGGAAATAAGTGGGAGGCCCCAATCTTAGCTGAAGAACTATTGTCAGCTGATTACTGCTGGGTGAGGAAGAGCTGATTTTCTTAAATGGAGGGACTCTAGATAGGCTGATTAGACCTCAGCAGAAGAACTTGCACTGAAGGACGTCAGGGGACACTAACTTGACTGAATAGGCCTTAACACAAATGAGAGAATGCATAAATTTCAGTAGGGCCTGTGGGAGCGTGCCAGTGGGGAAGGGGGTATAAAGAAGGTTAAGATGTTCTGTATGAAATACACAAAAGTTCAATAAAAATTTACAAAAGAAGAGATTTTTCAGGAGGCCTCCTTTTCATATGGCAAGATGTATTCACGTAGGCTTTGTTGTATAGTTTAAGACATTCTAGGGTAACCTTAGATCCTTCCAATACAGAAGAGTGGTTGAGGATTATAGATCTGTTCAAAAAGGCAAACATGGAAAGGTCATAAAATTATATAGAATGCACTGGTTTGAGTAGCTAGAGCACTCTATGGATTCTGCTATGGATAAGTAGACACATCTTTTCTCCTCTATCACCAGTGCCAGGCAGCATTGTGTGACAAATAAATGCTGTGCTTGTCCAGAAGCATTTATTTGTCCAGTTCTTCAGAGCAAATGTAACATGACAGCTAATGATAGCTAGTAATAATTCTGTAACCGAAACCTCTAGCTTTGGATTCTGTCTGTATCACATAGCACCTGAGCGATCTCGCAGGCGTTATCGAATTGCTCTGAGCACCACTTTCTCATTTCAAAAGGAGATAAGATCTATTATATAGGGTTAGTGATGGAATTAATGCATCGGTATTAATATTCAATGTCTTCCACTTAGAACAGTGTCTGGTGGAGATCATGTACAACAGTCTTTTGCCATCATTATGTTAAAGAGAAGATTTACAGGCTGAGCCCCTGGGCTTTGAACAGAGCCTCCTCCTGCCGCAACTCCAGCTTTTGCAGTGGATCTCTTACAATTTTCTTCTTGTTGTAAACATTTTATGCTTTAATTCAAGTGCACTTGTCTCACAGTTTGTATCTCAGGCTGTTTCTGTTTTATCTTTTCAGACCATTGTCACTAGTATCAGAGTTCGCCTCTGGCTTCTGTCTCTTTTGATTCCCATTATGGTTTGAGTGTTAATGTTTCTTAAATTTTTATGTATTGGAACGTAATTTCCAATGAGAAAATATCTCCAATCTAGATTAGAATCTAGGGCCTTGGAGAGGGGAAACTCGCTCATGAATGGAAGTTACACCCTCTTAATGGGACCAAAAGTGAGAAGTCAATGTCTGTGATGAGAGTGCCATCACCAGGCACCAAATCTGCTGGAGACTTGCTGTTACATTTCCCAGCCTTAAGAGTGGTAAGAAATAAGTATTTTCTCATTGTAATATACAAGTTTATCGCATTCTTGTTATAGGAGCCCAGGAGGCATTTCCTCGTCCAGGAGCTATTCTAGGATCCGTGGCACATCTTGGTTTTCCCCACTGTGTAATGTGTCCACTTCAGATGCGTTGGACACGTGGCTCTCAGCTAATCCAATAAGCAAATTGTTAATGAGACTAGGTGGGGGCTAAGGAGGTACTCTTTATGAGATCACAATTGTCTTGTCAGAGCTAGAAGTCCTTCTTCCCTTGTTGATAAATGTCACATCTCTAGGAAAAGGAGTTAAGTGAGTTGCAGATTTAATGTATTTGTGTTGGGGGGATTTTGTGTTCTATTAAGGCTTATACTGCGTTAATAGGGTCTAGTCTCAGGCCTCTCACAGGTAAGTAGGCAGGTGTAGTCCTGATGCACAAGTAACATAATGTCAAAGCACTCAATTCCACAACCAGATGGCCTAGGTGCTGAGATGGCCTTCTTAGTTCTGCTGAGTGACCTTAGGCAGCTTATCTAAGCAGTTAGTTTTTTGTTGTTGTTTTTTAAAATCTCGTCTGTAAAATGATGTTTATATTTTTCATATAGAGTTATTCCAGGGTGAAATGATTTCGTGTATGCGAATTAGAACAAGGCCTAGATTTTTGCCTGATTTACTGTGCTATTAAAGAAATGCAATATTAGAATTGCCAGCCTTGGGTGACTTTCAGGGATTAGATAGGGAACATCATGGCAACTGAAGAAGCTTGTAGGTAGATTCAGTGTGCTGCCTACTCCAGATGACAGGAAGAAATGACACGATGGTGACTCCAAATGCGGCGAAATGCTGAGTATCAGGTTGACCTTCGTGGTGACACCGCAGCTGAGGGCATTCACCTGTCATTCATTTTAATGAGATCATGCATCACTTGTATTACAAATGGTCCATTTGTAACCAAATGTTGGCTAAAAATACCTATCTGGAATATTTAGTGCATGACACTGATGCAAGTCTCTCAATGAAAGTCAAATCATGGATTTGACAAGCAGAGCTAAGTCAGTGCCTAGATCTTCTTGCCAGTTCCAGAATATGTGCTATTCCTTACTGGCTGGTTTTTCTAGGGCATCTACACTTGAATGATCTGTTTTGCCATCTCCACCTAGCCTGGCACTGTATCCATTCTACTCCTCTCCTTCCAGTGGGTATGCATACTTTTGACATTTATTGTATCCATTAAAATATCTGTGAAGAGTTTACAATATGTGAACTTTAGTAAAGCCAAATGGAAGAAAATAACAGGTATTTTCCAACCTGTTTCTGGAAGGTGCCTAAGTGCCTCCTCAACTGTTTGTCCATTTTCATCATCAGGTAAAAAAATGTGTGTTTTATAACACATACAGTAAAACTAGCTACACTTTCATTTTAATTAGAAATGAGTTCCTCAACCGCAAATGTAAAATCTTCATTTTTCTACCTGAGTCCCTAACACAGTATCTAACACATTTCTTGGGTATTCTTTAGTCCTAAGTTTCGGTGGTCTCTGGGTTTATTTGGGGGAACCAATATAAATGGGACTGAACACCATCTTCCTATGGAGGAATGGTTCTACTGGTCAGTATTGTGGGTCTCTGTCATCATATCACCAGTCTGTACACATTTGACTCCTTAACCCTAACTGGGAAATCATTTCTTCCATTCCTTGGTCATTTCTGTTGTCTGCTGAACTCTCCATTAAGCTGTGTTACTTCAGACATGGTTGTCAAGTGCCGTCTTCTCAGAGTTTTGGAGGAAAGAGCTGTTATTTCTTGTCCAGTGTCAAATGTTCCTGTACATATAGTCTTGAAAATCGCTGTCTGTTTGGATACTGTGTAGCATCGTATGTGCATCATATGTGCATCGTATGTGCAATTCTGATTTGCCTTCGGTTTTCAGCTGTTTGTCTTCTTTGGTGATACTGGTTTTAGAACAATTCTGTTTGTTGATCTCAGACTATTTTCCAGAGGTTGACTTCTGTTTGTCTTCAGCAGTTTTAGAGTATGTTGGAAAGAAGCACTCACCTTCACACACACACACACACACACACACACACACACAAGCAAGGTTAAATTTCACATCTTTGGTCTCTTCATATCACAAGTAGATGTGAATGTGTGACAGGAGGATAAAAAATAAGCTTTGGTCAGACTCGTGAAGTTTTGTGCAAACACAGAGAAATGCAGTGGCAAGCTGGGTTGGAGGAGGTGATTGGGAAATCTCTTTTGTTTCCTTGTGTTATCTTGGACAATCAGCCGACATCCTCAAATATCAGTTTAAAAATGTGTAAGTAACAAGAAGGAAAAACCCAGGGATTTTTCTTATTTACCTTGTATGTCAGAGAACTGTTGTAAGGAGTTATCAAAGTACTAGATACAATATTTCATGAGGACTTTAAGAAAGTGGGATAAAGGAAGAGTAATTATGGTCAGCATGACTTACCTCAGTGTTAATGTCAGCAGTAAATAATAAAATCATTCCCAAAGCTGTCTTCTAGACAAACATTTTTAAAAACAGTTTTCCACTTGCCTGTGAGAATCAGTATTATCCATGTGTTTCAGTGAACTGGAAGAGAATCATTTACCAAGGGGCTCATCATACATCTCCTACCTCCTACATTAAAACATTGGCTAAAGGTACTAAACCAGACAGATCCACTACTTAAAATATGTATTTTCTTGGAAAACATTACCTCCTTTCCTCACCCATAGCACAGTAACATCGTCCTTTTGTGCACTCGAGGACTAGAGGACGCATACCAGCACTGGAAGCAGTGCCTCGCACACGCACCATCTCATTGGGCATGCACTACCTCTCATTTTCACTTCAGATTCCACTGCCTATGAGCACTTCTCTGTCCATTTATCTCTGAAAGCCTTCCTGCTGGATCCTTACTTCTCTTATGCTCCAGCATTGTGTGGGGAGAAAGATGGGTCCAACTGAATCCAGGCACTGACTAACTGGGAGCAGAACTTGTTAGTCCATTTCATTGACAGACACTGCCTGGTATATAGCCTACACTCCAACAGCATTTTAGTTAAGTGAACTAATGCATCATAATGTTTTTAGCTAAGGGGCGGAGAAGATTGTGTAAATATTTTACAGATTTCACTGACATACAAATTGCAATTGAAGATTCTGTTATCAATTCACTTTTGCCCTGACATGCAGTTGGTTGTTGCACAGTCGCGTTTCCTTTTCTTTATTTGCTCCAGTGTCACTTCACTGCTATTGGTTCTTAGGTTTCCCAGCATTTGCCATGTTTCCCAATTTTCTATCATGTTGAAGTTTCATTTCCTCATTTTCTCTTCTTATTGATGTTGACTAAAATGTATACAATTGCTAACAGTCGCCTTTACACTGTCATCACTGCTTCCTAGCCTGTTACATACAAATTGAATATAAAATGCTGAACTTTATCATTTTGCTTGGGTCTCTAGGTTTTGAGCAACTTTGAAATTTTGCAACTGTGGTTTTATCAAAAGCAATTTTATAAGTATGTTTTCCAATGATGTACTTAGGGAAAAATCATGAGATTTGTATGG
>NW_008331992.1:2226837-2241210 GCF_000622305.1 Nannospalax galili | reverse complement strand
AGAGAGAGAGAGAGAGAGAGAGAGAGAGAGAGAGAGAGAGAGAGCCCAAGAGACCAAATGTACTGAGTCATCTTAATACTAATCAGTGACAAAATTATTACAAAGGAAATTATTTTCCCAATGAGAATTTAGGTTAGTTCACAAATGAGATGGGTATCTTCATTGTACACAAAACGCTTTCTGAGTGTTGCAGAATGGCAGATGCTGTTCTATTTTTTAACCAAATGAATAAACATTTTTTATGAGACAGTTCTAGAATGTCTCCATTTACAGACAAAGTATTGAGTACTGATCAGCCAGGTGATCTTTGCAAAGCCATGGAATCAGGGTAGCCTCAGCAGAGCTGGGGTTCGTTCCAATTCCCACATACTGGCTCATTTTTTTCTCTACTAGAATAGTTAACTTTTATCTTTTTCCTGTCCCAAGTCCATTCTATCTGTTGTTAACAGCACCTCAATCTGTTTGCGTACTTTCCCAGATCCACTGAAGAAAGGCTCCATAGGGCAGGCAGCCCACCTAGTTTCCTGACCCCTGTTTACTAAGAAACTTGTTCATGATCCAAGAGAATCAAACTCTCCCTCTAGTTTTATCTTGGTTCGAGAAACACAATGAAAGAAATGAAATAACTAGAGTTCATAGAGCCTGAGGAGATGCTATTACTTCCCAGTTTTAAAGCACCTGGAGTACCTTCAGATTTTGATCAAGTCCATCCATCTTTTCAGCACTTTCTTCAATTATCTGGAGTATGCCCTAGGATTACCATGCCACAGGTTAGGTATTACCCAACTGCAGAAGGGAAGTAAAAGCATCCCATCCCTCACATTCTATGCATAGATTATATATTTGAAGTTTACCATGACCTGCATCTACTACTTACAATAAATAATCCTACTCAAATTCCCAGGATTCAATGACAATTATGAATAGACATGTGTTTCTCGAAAATATTTATGTTGGAGTTTTAACAATGTGACTATATTTTTGGGCAGGGCAATAAATGTAATTCGGGTCAAATGAAGGCATGGGGTTGCTGATACAACAGAATTCACAAGGGAAGGAAAGACACTAATGGTGTTTCCACGTGTGCAGAGAAAAGTCCCATCGATGACAGAGCAGGTGGGCAGATACCTAATAGGAGGAGAAATGGCCTGGTCTTGCAGAAACCAATCCTGACAACACCTTGACTGCTGTCTTCCACAGTTATGAGAAAAATAGTTCGTGTACTTCAAGCTCTGAGGGTATGGTATTTGGTCGTGGTTCAGCTTGGGCTGTGGATTTTGAGCTGTGGACTTTGGTTGATACATAGATCTCAGTACTGCTATACCCGAGTCTACCTATAAATACCTGTAAATATATAAGGGACTTGGGAATTGCTGGATGTGCAGAGGCTGGAAGAGATGCTCTTCGTTCACTTCTTCAGTTCATATATGTGTTACAAAAAGCTTATAGTGTTTACAAAGGACTTTTGGTATGCATGAATGCTAAGAATGATTTCAGTGAGTCTCAGCTACAAATGAGGAACACACGGGAAATTAGAAGAATGAATATTCTTATAAACTAGAAAGGAACTTGGATGAACTGTGTCTACTGTTTTGTGGATGGTAGTTCTTGATCTTGAGGTGTTAATAAAACGTTCTGACTTCTTATTGTGTATAATAAAAAGCAAAAGGAGAAATAAATGAAAAGAATTGTTAAAGCAGAATTGAACTAGAATTTGATTTGAAAAATTCACTGCAAAGCTCAGAAAATGTGTTCTGGAGAGATATGACTGGACTATGACTCCATAAAGTGCCCATGGCACAGTGAGAGGCCACCTCAGCAGAAGCCAGACATTGAGGGGAAGTGATGTCTCCTGAGACACTTGTCAGTGGGAAGTGAAGGAAAGGAAAGTGCATAAAGTAAAAGAAGGCTTTCAGATTCCTGGGATTCCACAAGACTGAACAGCAGAGCTGCTGGGCTCTACACATGCCTTAGTAGCAGTGACTAGAAGGGAGGGTCAAACTAAACTAGTGAGGTATGAAAAAAAGCCATAAGGGAATCTCTTGGTAAGTGAAGTGGTTTGAATGTGGAATGTCCCCCACAGCCTCATGGGTTTAACACTTGATTCTCAGCTAGCTGTGTTGTTTGGAAGGCTGTGGAACCTTTAAGAGGTAGAGCCTCAGTAACGGAAGTGGATCTCTGGGGCAGGTCTTGAGGCTTTACAACAGACTCCCACTTCCTGTTTGCTCTGCTTAATGAGCACAGATACAATGTGACCAGCTAGCCTGCTGATTCCCAGCTATGATGGACTGTATCTCTTTGGAAACATAAACCAGAAAAAAAAAAAAAAAAACCCGTTCTCTTTTAAGTTGCTTTTGTCAGGGTATTTTATTAACACAGTGATAGGGTAGCTAAGGCAGTAAGCTAATCACAAAATGAAATAAAACAAGTTTGAACAGAGATATACTGTTTGGGTAGATAAAAATGCTCTCCAAAACTATAGGCTATTAAACAAAAATCCAAGCTCTGGGGCAGTCTCCTGTCCTAGATCCTGTTGACCATGAAAAGGTCACAAGCTCTAGTGGAGAAGCTACTGCTGTTTAGTTAAGCAGACAAGATGTGTCAGTAAAATTGCCTTGAAAATGCCTACTAATTAACTATGTTTATGCTCTCAAGGATAGTGCTGCTATCAATGTTGTCAGAGAAGCTAAATTTTGCTATCGTCAGTGCTGACTGAAGAATCATAACTGATCAAAGTACAAAATAAATGACTTTTGGATACACAGCCACGAGTATAACGTCCTCTCCAAGGCTCAGGGACACATCACAGAAGGAGTAGAAAGTTCATAAGAGCAGGAAGATAGAGCGGGAGAGCTAAGCAAAGCCAACTGAAGGGCAGGGCAGGGCTGTTACATGCTTGAACTCACATCAGCTGTGATACCTGCACAAGGTCTTCATAAGATTTTGTCTGTCATGGAGGAGGGAGACACTAATGGGTCCCTACCTCCTTGGGGATTTATAAACGGTTAAGTGTTGATGGGGACAGGAGATATATTTTCTTTAGTGGATAGTCTTATGTAAGATGCACATGTTTGGTAAAAAATTCTAGGCCATGCTCTTCTGAAGAACCCTAACAAAACTCAGTGTGTCATTTAAAATGAAGTATACATTAGAGAAGATGGATGACAAGTTGGAAAAGGAAAAGAATTAACAGGCATGGGAGAGGAGCACAAGAGGCTAGAGGAGAGTGTGGAATGATGGAAATACTAAAATGCCACAACGAAACTCATTATTATGTATAGCTAATATATGCTAATAAAAACATTTCAAAGGGGAAGAATGATTTGTGAAGCAATCCAGAGGTTCGGAGAGCCGCCACTCTCACCAGAGGTCAGAAAGCATGGCTGTTTCCTCCTCAAGGTTGGACGGTATTCTTGGCTTCAGCACATCAGGATGTCCCTGCCAATTGCCTTGGAGGTAGGACCATGCCTAGAGATACAGAGCTCAAGGTCCCTGGGCCTGAGGGCTCAGAGACAAGACCAGCTTTTTCTTTGTCCTCAATCGGATTTTTCTTTCTCTGTTCTGTTCTCGCTGAGGACCCGTTGTGCCTTCTTGCTTCTGGTTCCTTCCTGTAGGAGTGAGAATGCTTACCTGTACCTAGCTCATCATTGTATTTACCTGTACCTAGCTCATCATTGTATTTAGGAAGAACAGAATTTCTATGGTTTCACAGGTTCACAGCTACAAAGGAGTGTTGATTCTGAATGAATCATACCTCAGTTTTCACCCATATGCAGATGAGATTTTGGACTTGAAATTGATGACTGAATGAATGGATAGGGGGGACTGGAATGGAGCGAATGTAAATTTTATGTGATAAAGACATGAATTTTGGGGACCCAAAGGGTAGAGTGTCCAAAATTGAGTTGTGACCTGCCCCCATTCATATGTGAATTCCCCCAATGTAACTGTGTTTGGAGACAGATCCTTTCTTGAAGCAACTGTAGTTAAGTAATGTCCTGCCCCTGGTGGGACCCATTTCACTGGACTGGCATCCTGATAATAGGAGGAAACATGCTGACTTCTGCTCTGCGCACACACAGGGTAAGGGTCATGAAAGGACACCATTGGGGGATGGCAAGATGACTCCATGGTTAAGAGCACTGGCAGACTGCTCTTCCAGAGGACTTGGATTTGGTTCCCAGCATCATGGGTTGGCTAACAAGTATCTGTAACTCTAGTTTCAGGGAACCCCAATCTCTTCTGGCCTCCTAGGGCACTGCTGTATGCATGTGGTGCACTCGCAGACATGCAAACAAACACTCATACACATAAAATACAAACAATTATTTAAAAAAAAAAGACACCATGAGCAAGTGGTCCTGTAAAGCCAGAGGAAAGACTTCTCCATAATCCAATCCTGATGATACCTTGGACATCTAGCCTCCAGAAGTATAAGAAAAAAAAATCTGTTGTTCTAGCTTCCAATGTTGAGGTATTTAGATATGGTAGCCAGGCAGACTAACATAATAACAACGAATGCCTGTTGCTAGAAATCAGAGTGGCAGGCTCAGGAAAGGTGCTAACATGAAATTACCCCTCAGAAATGAGCTTTGTTAGGAAAGAGCTTTGTGTTCATGGGAGTCGTTATTGGGCCTTAAGGTGAGAGAGAATTCTAAACATTATAAAAATATTAGAAATGATAGCTTAAAGTAAAACTGCAAAAGAGACAGTCATTATGGACTGCGTGGTGGTGGGGGCAGGCTTTCAGGTAAATCCTCAGAACAAAAAATATGTTCTAGCTCTTATAGATTTTCAGGGTCATGGCAAGAAGTCCATGCAGTGTGATTTCATCTGGCTTACTCTAGTGAATCCATGCGTGGAGTCAGGTACTGAGTGGGGATGTAATTCTCTTTTGTAGCTTTAAGGGGAAGGTGCTGTGAGGCTATAGAACAGCAGGGATTCTTAAATCTCTGTCAGAGAGAGTGAGCTACAGGGGTGTGGCCTCATTTCTCCAGGCTGCCAGGTCTGGTCTTGTCTCTTAGCATGACTAGCATCTCAATGTGACAGGTCCCAAATCTAACATTCCAGCATTTTTGTTTTTATTTTAAAAAGAAATATTTTATAGGAAAAGAAGATAGAAGAGGAGACAGAGGAGACTCAAGGGATGATTGCCTTTAAATGTGAGTTTCTGCTTCTTCAAGCTGTGTTGGAGCTCAGCAGGATTGGGGCTGGGGCCTCCTTGTCTCACAGTCGGGTGTTGGTCTTTGGGGCAGAAGCTAGAATTTAGATTTGTGCAACAGAGGGCGTTGTCCGTATAAGTTTTTGTAGCGTGTTACACAAGAGTCTGGGTGTATCGAGTCAGTGGGCAGACTAGAAATGAACGTACATTGGTAAGAATCAAAACAGTGACCGAAGAAAAAAACTACTGGTTATCGAATAAGAGTTACCAGCCAAAATTAAAAATTGTTTAATTCCATACTTTAAAACTTGATATTTTGGCTATTGACAATCCATTCTAAAGAGGAACCCGGTATTGGTAGAGTAGCAACTTGTGTGTGTGGTCTAGACGTGTTTCCTTCCCATCATCCATCACCCCTTACCTGACTCCCTGTGAGCTGTGTCTCTCCCCTTGTGTGGTTGGCATCTGAAGATGTGTTACATCATAGCCTCACTCCACAAAGGAGTATCTATGGGGTATATTACAGGCGCTTCAATAAAGATACTGTATTCATTTAAATGGCTTGAGAATATGTGAGTGGAGTAAGAGAGATTTTGAATTTAGATGACTTGGACACATATCCCAGATAATCCCTGTCTGCCAAATGTAAGATCGTCCTTGTTACTTATCCCCCTTCTGTCCTTTAAGTAGCTGCAGCAAAGCCACAGGGTGTCCAAGTCATAAATGATTCCTGCAAATCTGGACACAGCATTTTAACTCCTCCAAAATGGCTCTCATCTAAAACATCATTCTTGTGGCTAATTCTGCTCTTTCCAAGAGCTACAATCTGACATTGTTCCCTTTGCCAAAACCACAGCTTGAAGCTCCTTTTACGTAACAAGCTTTTTCTTCCTGGCCTTCTGCCTTTGCGGTATTTCCAGGACTGACGTCCCACTTGCTCTAACTAATACTTGTGGAAACTAGATTCTTGTGTTTGAACTTCCATACATACATTTTTTATACCCTTCCTTTTTGGGAATTTACGGATCTTTGTCTTCATGTTCTTCAACAAGTAGATAAGGAGAGACACCTTGCCAAGTGAAAGGAAGACATAAAATCAGTACTTATTTCAGAAAGCTGAGTTGGGGTCTGGCTATGTTTTCACTGCAAAGGCACTTCTCCCTTCCCCCAAAGCTCATTTTTGAGACACTTGCTCAAGAAGTTGGATACAGGGATGGTTTTCATACGGGGAGGTAGCATAGGATCTCATCAGAAATATTCTTCCATGTGGAGGAATTCCAGACAGAAGTAAAGAAGGGGACAGGAGCAAGTAGAATGCCACGTGGACCTTTGAAAGGGTTAGTTTGCTACTGCATTAGAGAGACAGAAGCCCTCCTTGGAGACAGGATAGCAGAAAAGAGGGTTGCTTCCATCTCTAAAATTTTAAATCTTTTTGCTGTGACACCATTGGGTCAGGCTTTCCACGTGTCCAAGTATTCCTCTTTGTGTGGATACATAAGGGAAAAATGTTAGGAAGAAGTGGCAAGAATATTCAATACTTCAATTTCTTGAAGGTTGGCTTACAACCCAAAATTGGCAGTGCACACATAAGACAATGTGGCCTTGACACCAGTGGCAATCGTTCTCGTCAGTATCTCTGCAAAGTCTGTTTTTCAGATGTCAAACCAGGACTTACAGATGTTAGGGAAATGGCAGAAGCACATTTGCTTTGTAAGTAGGAAACCTGAGCTCGAACTTGTCTTCTGTTCCATGTTGGCAGATTCCCTGGATAAGAGCGCCTGCCTGCCTAGCACTCTTTGCTATTGTAAGTGGAACCTAGATTTCTGCATTACAGTTGAGACGTCTATTCTTTGGATTTTTCCCTGCATATTTCTGTATTGACAAGTAGACCAGTTCTGATTATTTCGTTGCTTTTGTTTAACACGGTATGATATAGTATGAGTCTATTCTTTGCTTTTAGTAATTAAATGTTTGTTTTGGGGCATAACCATTCAGAGAGCATGGGCTGTACTTTCTTAACAAGTGAAGCAGATGCCCTGGTACAAAGAAATATTTGTTCAACCAGAATGAAGATACTTTTGAGGAAAAAATATTTTACTTATAACTTGGAAAATACCAATTTTGTAAGCAAAACTGGACTAGAGCTTGCTTTTAGAGATCTATGATAGGATCTCACTAAGGAATGGTTTAGTGAGGTTAATTTTAGAGCACGGATTCTAAAACCAGAATTGGAATCCAGTGAGTGAGTGACGTTTTTGTCTCTTGTTCATAGCAATGACAATACTTAACAATATTAAGGGATAACATTTTAGACACTAAATAAGCATCTATTCAATGAATGAATAAACTTTTTGTAATAATATTAAATTATAGGCAGTTGGGACATAAGTAGCTCACTAGACTATGAGAGTGAATATTTAGTGGTATGATAGGATATTGCTGTTCAGATTTTACTCAGATCTTAGTGTGTTTCAGGTAGCCCTGAGTCCCTAGGAGCCACTTATGCTAAGGTGGCCACTCTTCCTAAAGGCCCATTTCTCTTCCAATTTTTCTTCTAATTTTTGCTTGATGGTTCCAAAATCTAAAATATACTTGGGGAGAGGATCTCTAATTAATATTAAGTGTTATGTATTATATATATAGACACACCCTGAGTAATGAATGTTTATTTAGATGAACATATAAACTCCTTATGAAAGTTGAAAAATAAGAAATGAAAGAGACCTCCCCCAGGTTGAGTTCTGAGCAGAGGTTTTGATGTTTGGGGGCCCTTCTGTCAGTACTACCCAAACAAGGCTATGCAACCTACATCATTGACTAGTCTTGGATCTGAATTTGTGATCGCTCAGCTGCATTTATTAGTGATGTTTTTGTATATGTAGTAATATTTCAATCTCCCTGGAATCAAAATGATAGGGTTTTAGAATGAAAACAATATTACTAAATACAATTGCTTCAGTTACAGCATTATTAAGTTCAAGTGAAAATCTTGAGAAAGATTTTTTTAGAAAAAGGGACATCAGTATGTCATTTTTCATTATAATAATTGTATCTCCAAAATAGACAGTTTCATCATACTGAGGTAGCAACACTGACTCAAGGTACATAATGGAGGGAACCTAAGTTGATTATCCATCTAAATTTTAAAATGAGTCCATGAATTGAACTGCATCAGAGATTTATAAACACTAGTGCATAATGCAGGGACACTCATTGCCTGGTGTCATTGATTGATGGTAGGAAATTCAAACATTATAAAAACATCACAGAAATGATACCATGTTTCTTGTTATTTGACTTACTCTGAGATTAGACAGCAATTTCCACATGGCTCAAATGAAAAGCATGGAAACAGTGTGAATCTTATCCCCAGTCAAAGTCCTTTAGGTACGAGACTTTAGTTCTCTCTCATCAGTTGTCAAATTATAACATTAGGCAGGAAGGAGGTTCTCAATAAATGTGGAGAGAATCAAAGGCCTTCCTCTGGTTTGCTATATCTTCTCAATTTAATTTCATATTTGATCATGAATTCTATTAACACTAGAAATAAGTAGTGCTACTTATTAGTTCTTTAAAAATCTTTCATTACTTTGATATTGCAGTTCTGATTATACTAAGATTATATGGACAGTATCTTACATGGGAGCAGGAAGAGCAATGAGTCTATTTTTATTACTGGAGAGTTTTAGATATTTTTTACTGTCCATTTGGGGACAAGATGAGAGAACACAGCAGTCAGTGAGTGTTCTCAAGTCCCTGCAAAGAGGAGGGGCTTGTATGAGATGGGGGACTAAGGGAGAGCTCTGCACTAGCCTTCCACATGGTTTCCGTCTCCAACTTAGTAGAAGCTCTGCTTTAGTCAGAAGTGTTGTCCTCACATCTGTTGCAGCCTCTGCCAGCTGGAAGTCTTAAGAGTATTGCTGATAAGATCCTGTGGATTGCTTCTCTCCACACTGTGCTCCTTCAGCAAAGGAGGGAACCTGTGTTCACTCCAGGACCTGCTCCCACAGCTCCTATGATAACTAATCCCTAGGCCTCACTGTTGTCAAGTAGGCAGATGCTCATATCACTTCACAGGAGAACACAGAATGCAAAAATGGCAAGTGACACAAGTGCAGGGAATTGGAAACCAAGAATTATTAGTGGGTAGGAAGGCAGATGATTCAGTGACAAAGACACTGGACTTGCATTTAATCCATGGAGGTTTGGATTTTGCCTCCAACGAATCAGTCCTCATATTATTGATAGTGTTGATTTCTACTCTTTAAAACTTATTTTCTCTATAATTATTTTCATCTCAAAAAGATATGTTGTGACTTCATGTGAAAATATATGTAAAGTCTTAACACATAGGAATAACTCATTAATCTGTCTTTTGGAGTGGTGGCACTACAGTAGCCATGACAGAAAGATGCCGTGTTCACAAGCCTCCTGGGCTGCATAGAAATTCCCAAGGCTCCTTGAACACCCTAGCAGGACTCTGCTTTGTCACGGACACTGGCTCTGCCGCTGCTTCCTCGGTAAATCCTCACTACTTGTGCTTCATTTTGCCAACTTCTAATAAATAATTACCAGAAGAAGCTGAAAGTTTCTCATCAAGCAAAGTCCAAAATAAAATTGTCATTCCATTCACAGAGATTACACATTATAAACAAGAGACATCGGAAATGTCCTGGGTACTTCCCTGAACAGAGGAGACTTGCCAGTGATGCCTTGCTTGCCTTTCTCCCTCTCACTATCTCTCCCTCCAAGACTCTTGAGTCATGATAAGTTATTTGGTAAATAGGAACAGTTTCTCATTTTCCCCAGGAAATGACTAAGTTCTGTATTTTCAATTAGTCCTTAAAAATTTAGCATCTGCTTTGGAGGGGGAAGACAAATATAGCATGTGGACCATACCTGCTTTCTTACTGCAGACATCATTCAGAAAAAAACAAAACAGCCTCAAATATTTCAGTACTCTCCTGTTCCTTAGCTCCTGAAAGACTGGACTTCCAGAAAGGTTCTGAAGTGGGTACTGGTGCCTTCCGAGAGAATGGCACTTTTTTCTGGCAGTTATTATTAATTATTATTATTGTTATTATTATTATTTTATTATATTGCCTACATGTATGTAAGTGCACCAGTATCATGCAGTGTGCACAGAGGTCAAAAGAAGGCAAAAGATCCCTTAGAGCTGGAGTTACAGACAGCTGTTAGTCACTATGTGGGTACTTGGAATTGAATCCAGGTCCTCTGTAACAGCAGCCTTAGGGCTCTTAACCACTGAGCCATCTCTCCAGTCTCTCTTCTGACAGTTTTTAAAGTACAGACTAGAAAGGATATTGGTTTTTCCAAATGTAGCAAAGACATTGTGCCTATCACTTACCTGAAGTTTGATTTGTTTGGGATGGAAAAACAAGAAAAAGCAAACAGAAAAGAACAAAAGGGACAGGTGAAGGGAGAGAGGTGGAGAGACGGGAAGTAAATATGCAAAGAAAGCAAAAGAGAAAAGAGAAAGGAGGTATGCTATAATCTTAACACAAGGAGGGCTATGATGGGGGCGGAGGGCGGTCACTGTAAATTGGAGGTCAGTTGGATAGACTGCTTCATGAGTTCGGAACTAACCTGGACTACAGAGTGATTTTTAAAAAAGACCCTAAACTAACCAACTGAGAAGCAAGGAAACTTAATTTAGGGCAGGATAGTTCCTTCATGTTTTTAAGGTAACCACAAATTCTATAGCTGTACCTACAAAAATTTAATGCTTTGAACCTATTCCACAGTCTGCTTACATTATTCTTCCAGTTTCTACAACTTCTACACCCCTACTATAAAATAAATTATAAGTCTTACTTTCAGACATTTCTGTTCTTATTCCACCCTGTTTGAAACTCCCCTTTGCTTTTCTCCATTTGTCTGTCAAGTTCTTATTCCATCTTTGAGATGAAGAAAGTTTGAGAGGGAAACAGGGAGTCAATTTTCAATGAAGAATAATGGAACCAGAAAAGAGACTACAATCAGACCAATGCCTGCAAATTTTTAAAAATCCTTTTTCTCACGTATGGAGGGTCACGTAGGAAGTGTCAACACAAAAGCATAACTCTCACCTCAAAGGAGATAAGAGATAGTTTATTCTGGAGCCAAATATGAGTGACCATGGACCATAAACACAGATTTAGGTTACCTCAATTCCATGTTCCAAGGAGGTAACAGTTTCATGAAGTTTTTATATTAACAGGATAGAGATGCATGTGCCAACATCTCAGTGTTAGTAGCAAAAATAATGAGTCTTTCTGCAAGGAACAATATATTCTAAAATGAAATGGAGATCATTTTTAAAGGTTAAAAAACTCATTCAGTTTTATGTCTTATAGGGCTTAAACTGAGTTCAATATTGTTTAACTGTATTAACTCAACTGAGAAACAAGAAACTTGCACCCACTTGTGAAAAAGATGTACTCTTGCTCTGGAGTGTGTTACTGAATATATTAAAGCTGTACTGAAATGCTTCTTCTAATCATGTAGTTATTAAAAATTTTTAAAAATGAAAAAAATAATTCTTCAAAGCATAAAAAAACAAAGTCATAAATCTAGACACATTTCAAATACCTTGATGGATATATCATAGCAAAGCAGAGATTTTTACTAAAGGTCTTAGATGCTATATGATGACATTCTTAACTTTTTGATTGGTAGGACCTGATGATATGCTAAGATAATATATTCAAAAAGGTGTTTATCTGTTACTCACAGGATGTTAAGTCAGAAACAAAGGTGAGAAAGAAGTGGCTATTTAGGGGAATAAAGATGGCCCAAGAGAAATGGTAATTAGACTCTAGACCTGCAATATTCCAAGCTCTCTACAATCACCAAAGTGCTAATCAGTTGATAAGTCTTTGCAGAATGTTCAGTTTCAAGATGCAGTTTTTTCCTGGGATCTTTGGTTCACAGTTCCTCCTGTTGGCCAAGCATTGTATTTGTGCATTTGGGAGCCACATATTTATTCTCACATTGCTATGAAGGCTCATTCCTAGAATCTGATGTAGATGAGGCTCAGCAGGAGGCAGGAAGCGCAATCTTCAGAACAGAGGATTAGCTAGGCAGTAAAACCAATAAGGAAGAAACTCCTGAGTCATATTAAAACTGTCAGCCATCATGATCTGGATTTGACTGGTTTCTTTTCTTGTCTTCTGTATCTGATATAACATTTCCATGTGACATATAATAGGATTATTATACTGAAAATTAAAATAATCAAGAACATTTCTTGGCCTAAGGGAATAATTGTAGCAGATTAGGGAAACAAACATTTAAAAACAACAAGAATGTCTTCATTTACAAAACAAATATTAATAACATTAATGGAAATGTGATCAAACATGTTAGAAAATCAGAATTTTATAGGTATTGAAACCATAGCCAACTACTTCTTATTTTGAGGATTAGAAATGGAAATGGGACTCTAGAAGGAGTCATTGTAGTACTGTCCATTTCCTTAGTAAAACATAGGTATTGCTTAATTATTATTTTTATCCTGGCTAATTGTACTACATAGAACACCTTAAATTTAATTAAGGAACATCATTTAATCAAGGAACATCAATACTTGCACTATAAAATACTATGAATATTGTTGTTAGAGTGGTAGTTTGTATAATTTGGATAAGAATTAACCCAAATCTTTGGTTATTTCTGTCTATAGAAAATAGGGTTGTAGTTACTTGTTAAATATTGGAGTATGCTACAGGGCCCTTTTATTCTAACTGAATGGTGTGGTAGTTTGAATGAAAATGTCCCCCATAGGCTCCAAGTATTTGGACATTTTGTCCCCAGATGATGGCGCTGTTTGGAAGGTCTTAGAGGGTGTGGCCATGCTGGAGGAAGCACGTCACTGGGGGTGGCTTACAGAGCTCTTAAGCCTTGCCCTCTTGCTTTCTGTGCTGGTTTAAAGATGAAGTTCCTACCTTCTGCTCCTGCTCCAGCCACCTCCGGCCACCACGCCTCCCTGCCATGACAGACTGTAATTCCCCTGGAACCATCAGCTCAAATAAATGCGTCCTTCTGTAAGTTGCTTTGGTCAGTGTTTCTATCACAGCAACAGAAAAGTGATCAATACAGTTGGATTCAGTTAAAATATATGTATATCTGTTATATATACTATATATAAATATATGTAATATATATACAAATTTGAATTTGAAAACGGATTTTTTATCTAAGTAATACTGGAAAAAATTAGAAAAATACGTATGTATTTTTACAAACTTGAATATTTTAAACATGAAAATTAGTTGAGTAAGGTAAACATTCTGGATAAAAAATAATCATTACAAAAATATAATAAAAGGGAATAATATCATTATTTATAACAATTTGTGAAATTACTATTATTTAATCATTTAGGAATACACCAAGTGAAATATTAAGTATCGGAAACCATTAAAAATAGCTAACTATATTTGCATTTCCCTAATTATTAGTGATGTTGAACATCTTTTAAGATGTTTCGTAACCATCTTTACTTCTTCTTTTGAGATCTCTCGGTTCAGCTCCTTAGCCCATCTTTTAATTGGATTGTTTCTTGTCTTGGTTCTCTGTTTTTTGAGTTCGCTATATATTCTGGTTATTAAACCTCTGTCAGATGTGTCGCTGGTGAAGATTTTCTCCCATTCTGTGGGTTTTCTGTTTGCTCCCTTGGTTGCCTCCTTTGATGTACAGAAGCTTTTTAGTTTAATGAGGTCCCATTTGTTAATTCTTGCCCTTGTTTACTGAGCAATTGATGTCCAATTTAGAAAATCCTTTCCTACACTTATATCTTGTAGGTTTTTGCCAATGCTTTCTTCTAATAGTTTCAGAGTTTGAGCCATTTGGAATTGAGTTTTGTGCAGGGTGAAAGATAGGGATTTAGTTTCATTTGCCTACAAGTGGAGATACAGTTTTGCCAGCACCATTTGCTGAACAGGCTGTCTTTCCTCCAGTGAATATTCCTGGCCCCTTTGTCAAATATCAGGTGGCTGACAATTTCATGTACTCATATTTGGGTCTTCAATTTTGTTCCATTGATCTATGGGTCTATTTTTGTGCCAGTACCATGTTGTTTTTATGACTATAGCTCTGTAACACAGCTTAAAACCTGGTATAGTAATCCCCTGGCATTGCTCTTAGTGCTCAGGGTTGTTTTGGCTATCTGAGGTCTTTTGTGCTCCCATATGAATCTTAGGATACTTTTC
>NW_008331992.1:2221669-2226392 GCF_000622305.1 Nannospalax galili | reverse complement strand
AGATAGTGGACAGCCTTGTCTGGTTCCTGATTTCAATGGGAATGCTTCCAACTTTTCTCCATTTAGAATGATGATGGCTGTGGCTTTGTTATATATGGCTTATGTTGAGGTCTGTTCCCTCCAGTCCAATTCTTTCTAGGACTTTGAACATAAATGCATGTTGAATTTTTCAAAGGCCTTCTCTGCATCTATTGAGATGACTATGTGGTTCTTGTCTTTGAGCCCATTTATATAATTTATGACTTTTATTGACTTATTTATATTGAACCATGCCTGCATCTCTGGGATAAAGCCGACTTGATCATGGTAGATGATCTTTTTGATGTGTGTCTGTATGTGGTTTGAAAACATCTTGAGAATTTTTGCATCTATGTTCATTAAGGATATGAGTCTATAGTTTTCTTTTTTGGTTGTATCTTTACCTGGCTTTGGTATTAGAGTGATGCTTGCTTCATAGAAGGAATTTGGAAGTTTTCCCTCCATTTCTATTTTGGGAGCCTGCACTTTTATTGGATGTTGGATGTAGATCTTCTTTAAATGTCTGATAGAATTCTGCTGTAAATCCATCTGGTCCTGGGCTTTTTTTTAGTTGGGAAGTTTTATATTACTGTTTCAATTTCTTTTTTCATGTTGTGGGTCTATTTAAGATGTTAATCTCTTCTTGGTTTAGTTTCGGTGGTTCCCATGCCTTTAGATATCTGTCCATTTCTTTAGTAGCATATAGGTTTTTGAAGTATTCCCTTATAATGTTCTGTATCTTTCTGGTGTCTGTTGTGATGTTTCCCCTTTCATCTCTGATTTTGTTGAACCAGTGTCCAGTCTTCAAAGAGGAGGGTCAACACAGAGGAATCATTTACTCCAGGCTTCCAAATGAAGCCAACCATGGTTGAGCAGGACTTTTGACTTATTTTCACATAGGTGGAACTGGTAAAACAAAGGAGCCAGGGGCTACTCCCAAGCCCATGTGACCCCTGAGGAACAGATTCTCAAGTGTCCTTAAGGGTAAAAACAGATTGGTTTATCTGGGCCGACTGTATGGCCCTAAACACCCAAAAGGAAAATATAACCAAAGATTAAAGGGGCCAATATAATTTCTTAAGAGTCCATATGCATAGCTAAATGCTACATAACAAACAACAATGCCAGACAGGTGATACCTTTTGATTTGTTGGCCAGGGTGGCCAAAGGGACTCCCAGATAGTAACCCAGCACAGAACTGGCAAAATGAACAGCAGACCCCAATCTTATCCAAAGAAATATTGACAACCGATTACCGCTAGATGAGAACAGCTGACCCTCCTAAAACAAAGACCTCTAGATAGGCTGACTAGATTCACCAGAAGGGCAAGCAGTGGGAAATGGCTGGGGGTGCCAACCACACAGCAGACAGTAGCAGGGATATCAGAGTACAAGGGCTCTAGTCGGGGGAGGGTGGCTATGGGAGGGGGCATTCTGGGAAGTGGGTGTATAGTCAAATGAGATGGTTTGGGATGTTCTGTGTGATACACACAAAAAAATTCACAAATGTTTTTTAAATGTATTATATTTGAGGAGGAAGCATGGAAACTTATGTCATGCTAATTAGTAGAAGTGATAAACAATACCATTGAAATCTGCCCAATGACTTTATAGACATACACAGGTGCCAAGGATCCAAGTGCAACTGATTATGACTTTTAATATGTACAGATATGTACAGATTAGAGACACAAGTGCCAACATCTCAGTATTAGTAGCAAAACAATGAGTCTTTCTGCAAGGAACAATATATTCTAAAATGAAATGGAGATATGTTTTAAAGTTTAAAACTCATCCAATTTTATGTCTTACAGGGTTTATACTGAGTTCAATAATATAAAACTATATTAATTCAACTTTGAACCTAGAAACTTGTAAGAGATGTACTCTTGCTCTGGAGTGTGTTACTGAATATGTTAAAGCTGTAGTTAAAAAGCTTCTAATCATGTAGTTATTAAAAATTTTAAAAAATGTAATGATTAAAAATAATAATTCTTCAAACCATAAAAATTTTCTCCTTAATAATTAGTATTTGTGAAAAAAATTATCATTGAAATCAACCTGATGACTTTATTTCCACGATCAGATGCCAAGGAGCAAGAAAGTAACCGACTGTGACTAGTAATAATCTGATATATAGAGACTAGAAACCCATGTGGAAACATCTTAATGTCAATTGCATTGAGAATGAATTTTTCTGTATGAAACTCTGTATTTCAACAATGAAATAGAGATCTTTTATAAAGGTTAAAGCCTCATTTAATTTTATGTCTTATAGGGTTTATATGGAGTACAAAATTGTATAACTGTAATAATTCAACTGTAAACCTAAAAATGTACAGCCAATTTTGTAAGAGATGCATGCTAGCTCAGAAAATTGTTGTTGAATATGTCAATGCTGATGTAATGAAATGCTTCTTCTAAGTATGTGATTATTAAATAAATAATTTAAAAATAGCTAACTATATAAGAGTTTAAGGAACAGAAAAACAAGAGAAATGTTTAGTTACTTGGGGGTATTGGTTGTCAAGCAATTGAAGATGAGTCCCATTCAGCACCTCTGAAGTCCACATGAATGAGTTCTTAGATGAAGTTGACACACAAGGCTCTAAAATTTCATTTCCTTTAATATTTTAGTACAGTAGTTTAGAAATAAATGGATACAGCTTTTTCTCTGTAGCTGAATTGATTGAAGTGATGTCTCTTTTTTCATTTGATGAAATCCTCTGATTTTCTTTATTTGTCCTTCAATGAAGACTCTGCAACTAATTTTGAATTTTTAGTAATTATATTTAAAAGTCCTTATTTTCCTAGCAAATTAACATTTATGAAAACTTTTTTTGTTGTAACTATATACTAAAACATTAATTTTATCTCAGAGTACTGAACTTTGACCCTAAAAATTTTATAACATTTATATTATGATCAATTTTATTATGATCCAATTTACTTCCTTTAAGTTTAATTTTCTTATTTATTTTTACAACATACATTATTTTCATCCATTTACATTTCAGAACAGTTTCTTTTAATCTAATTTCTTTTGCCAGAAATACATTTTATGCCTCTAACCTTTCAATCTATATTTTATTTAATTTGATTGCTATTTTCATTATATAAAATTTAGAAAACAGTTTAATAAGATAATTGAAAATGAAAATCCAGGAGGCTATATCTAAAACATATAGATATACACATATATATGTGTATATGTACCTTGAATATCTAACAGTAATAAAGACAGCTAAAACATATGAATAGTTTTATTTATTACCAATTTAATCATTTATTAAAGACATCAGTCATTTTAACAGTCATTTTGTAATTTTTTTGTTAAAAAAGGTATTCACTTCTCATTAGGGTTTGAGGCATCCAGAAGATAATATTTTGGCAGTTTCGATTTTATTTATTTCTTTTTCCACCTGTTTCCAATTGCAGTAATTATACTAAACATTTAACAAAATTTAACTTTTTTAAAAAAGATTTTATTATTTTTATTTTATGTATATGCATGTAATTGCCTGCATGTACATAAGTGCACCCATGTCGTGCAATGCCTGTGGAAGACAGAAGAGGTTGTCAGATCCCCTGGAACTGGAGTTCCAGACAGTTAGTTGCCATGTGGGTGTTGGGATTTGAACCCAGATCTTCTGCAAGAACAGTCAATGTTCTTATCTGCTGAGACATCACTCCAGCCGCAACTAAACTTTTTTTAAAAATTCAAAGCACAGAGATGAATTATCTCAAATATATTATTATAATGAAATGCATTATGATTAGCTATAAAGCTTAAGATGTATTGAACTTTAAGATGTCTTTATAAGTTTTAAAGCAGGAATTTTTAAATGGCCAATTGTAATTTTACATCTCTAGAGATGTTTTTACATAGGTTTGACAAAGTATGGACCTTGACAAACCTGTTTATTGGCCATTTAAAAAAAAAATCATTGAATAACAAGTTTAGTTTATGCTTCAAGGAAGACTTTGCAACTAAATCTGCAGGAGAAATTAAATGCTGGAGCAAGAGTAATCCTTAACTTACATTTTTAAACAATAGGAACCGTGCTGTAGAACCAGAGTTGAGACATGAGTCAAGGAGATAATATCGTGACCAGAAATATTTAAATTTAAAAACTCAGGTTATTTTTTTTTAAAAAGATCTAGGACCATTAGTTGCCTTTGTTTTTCTAAAGTAGTCACATTGATTTTAATATTCTCCATTGGCACACTGAACATGTGGTCAGGCTAGCTTAGTCTGTTGGAGTTGGGACCCTTTAACTTTTACCATGAGTCAAAAGGGAGCTGGACTCATCTAACAATTTTACCTTACATGAGAATTTATTTATAAATCAGTTTGACACGATGTAAATTCCTTAAACAACAACAATAAAAGTTCATGTAGACAGTGCATAATCATGCAATCATACATGATAGTTTTCATAATCAAAATCTTGTAATTATTCTTTGTTAAGAATAAAGTTCCTGTAATTTTCATTATGAAAAGGAAACAATATAAAGGCCTTCTTTTAGTATATTTTATTATTTTTATTTTATGTGTATGAATGTATTACCTGCATGAGTGTAAGTGTACTTGTGTCATGCAGTTCCTGAGGGGGTCAGAAGAAGGCGTTGGACTCCCTGGAACTGGAGTTATGGATGGTTTTTCATTGCCATGTGGGTGCTGGGAATTGAACCTGAGTCCTCT
>NW_008331992.1:2213269-2221525 GCF_000622305.1 Nannospalax galili | reverse complement strand
TAAACCTGCACATATGCATTTTAAGACATGCCAAAAATAAAATTAACTAGTAATTTTAATATAAAATTTAAAAAGAATATAAAAATACCTGAAATGACCATAGTTTGTTAAAAAATTTCTTTTGACACAAAAAACACAGGAAAACAATTATCATAGGCAATTACCTGAAATTTAGGCGAACAAAGAGGTGGAAAATGAAGAGCTTCCAGCTGTAGCTCTTTAAGACGTTAGAAAGGCATAGTGACCTAAAAGAAAACGTAGAATTTGCCATGTAGACTTAGGGTACTGTCTCTTTCTCTTTTCAAGAGCTAAATAACTGAGGGGTGTTACAAATAGAATTGGAGGTCCAAGGACAATACATGAACATGTGAACAAACCAAAAATAAATCGGCAAAGCAGATTTTGCTTTTGCATTAGGGTAATTGGCATGGTCAGTCATATCCCGTTTAAAAGAAGCTGCTTAAAGGGACTAGAGCTCTGCTGCCCCAGGCCATCAGGCTTTGGAAAGTACCATAGCCTTTCCTTAAACAAATTTTACAGGGTGTGGTAAAACATTCGAATTCCTTGTCATACACTAAGTTCAAATTTTACAGCTTTCAGAAGAGAAGACATATTTAATGTTTCTTCCTGTTTGTTACAGGAAGAAATAACTTTCATATGAAACCAGCAGAGTTCCCCTTGTCACACAACATAAATTAGAGGCAACAGGAGTAATAGTAAACGAAACATTAAGACTTCAGATTAAGAATAAATGAAGTGTAAAGGCAATTATTTCGAACACATTGCAGCTACCTCATTTTGTCTCAGGCTGTTTTCTTGGAGGCAAGACGCTGGCTTTGGCCATCATGGGGATCAGCTCTTATGATGTACCTCAGAAAAAGCCACGTTATTGTATCCAACCCAGGTACCAGAGTATGGATGAGCCTACGGACTTTTAAGTGGGTCTCTGGTCAGAAAAACAGAAGCAAAAGAACCCGAAGTCCTTAGCAGGGTAGATCTTACAGCAGACATAAGGGTAACTCACCAACAATGCTTCAATATCAAGCTCAACAGGAATACCCAAAAACTTCAGGAGGGACTGAGACACAGTTGCCACATGGTCATCATTAGAAGCCTGAAGAGTTCTCCAAAGCCAAACCAGGATTCCTGGCTTCAATTGTTGAAGGAAATTTTAGAAATATCTAGTATAAAAAGACAGTTTAATGCAGGCTTAAACATTAGACTTAAGAGCAGAAGAGTTGCTCAAGGGGAAAAATGAGATACATTCAAGTGAGTAGAGTTTGCTGGAAGAAAAAAGTAGTCTTTACTAAAACAGGCCACAATCTTTGCTTTGGTGTAGGAGATAGAGAATGAATGAAGGAACATAGAATTGGGGTAATCTGAATCTATGTTTCTGGGCCGTGGTCATTCATATTTGGCTCCAGAATAAACAATTTCTTATCACCTTTGAAGCGAGAGTTATGTTGAAGTCATGATGATCATAGTTATTTCATGCAGAAGAGACAGCTGTATAACATCATCTTATTAAAAGGACCTGGAATTTAAAAGGATGTGGTGCTAGGAGCCACATATGATGGAGAATATATGTCATTTGTTTTTCTGAGTGTGTTACTTCATTAGTATAATGTTACTAGATCCATCCATTTACCTGCAAATTTCATTATTTCATCTTCCTTTACTGCTGAATAGAACTCCTGTGTAAATATACCACATTTTTGTTAATCACTCATCAGTTGAGGGGCACTTAGGTTGCTTTCATCTCTTAGCTATCGTGAAAAGAGTAGCAACAAACATGGTTGTACAAGTGTCTCTACAATAGGATGAGTCCTTTGGGTATATGCCAAGTAGTGGTATAACCGGGTCATATGTTAGGTTCAGTTTTAGTTTTTTTAAGAGTTTGCCACACCGTTTTCCATAGAGGCTGCACAAGTTGCAATCCCACCAGCACTGAGTGGTATCATTTGTTCTCTTGATCCTAGCCAGTTTGATTGGGGTAAAGTGATACATTAGGATGGTTTTAATTTGCATTTCCCTAATTACTAATGATGTTGAACACTTTTCGAGATGTTTCTTAGCCATCTTTATATATTCCTTTGAGAACTCTCTGTTTAGATTTTCAGCCCATCTTTTAATTGGGACATTTGGTTTCTTGATTCTTTGTTTTTTGTGTTCTTTATTTATTTATATATTCTGGATGTTAAACCTCTGTCAGATGTGTTGATGGTGAAGATTTTTTTTTCCCATTTTGTGGGTTTTCACTTCACTTTTTTTATTTTTTTCTTTTGCTGTACAGAAGCTTTTTAGTTTAATGAGGTCCCACTTATTGATTGCTGACCTTAATTCCTGAGCAACTTCTGTCTGATTTAGAAAATCCTTTCCTATACCTATATCCTGTAAGTTACTGCCAATATTTTCTTCTAAGAGTTTCAGGGTTTCCAGTTTCACATTGAGGTCTTTGATCCATTTGGAGTTGACTTTGTGCAAGGTGAAAGATAATGAAGACAAAATAAAAATGAGTAAGAACCCAATAGAGGGATGCTTTTGGAAGCCTGTCAAGAAACTCCAATGGACTCTCATATGAATACTTGAAAATTACCCTGTTCTGATTTTTTTCTAGTTCCCTGTCTAGAACTTGTAATGCTAATTACTCTTGCCTTTACTTCTCCTTCACATCACCTATTCATGATTCAAGGACTTTCTTCTCCCATTAGAGACAAGAGTTATGCAATTTGGGAGTCTTTTAGATAGACCCACTGAAGGGTTACTCCAATTGCCTAACCCTGCATCCCCATTCAGCATGGAAGAAGCCAGAGCAGTGGCGTCCCTATTCCCCATTGGCAATTTGGCTAACTCCTTCATAGGATGGTGTGATAAGATAGGAGGTAGGTGTTAAGGTTCAGATAGCCCCACCCCCTCACCAACAGGGCCTTACGGACCTCACAAGCAAGCTTCCTGAGAAAAGGGAACTGAGTTGATAAGCACCCTGGTCTTTGAAGTCAAGAGAAGCAGACTTTTCTCCACTGTTTGGTCAACACAGCAGGCTTCCCCTTTGATCTCTAAAGAGGGCAGGTTTTAACAGTCCCACTCTCCCACTCCCCCTGCCCAACTTTAAAAAAAAATATCTTCCTGCATTCTGTGGGAAGCAGAAGCCTCCCCCTATATAAAGGCTCCAGCTCACAACTTGGGGTAGACATTCTACTCCCTGGGGAGGGAATCTATCACAGGTGTTCCTTTGCTAATAAACTCTATTCCAATGGAGTTTTATCTGTGTCCTGGTGCTTTCTCCTGATCAACCAGATTCATCCATCACCTACTTTACCTATCAGTAGGAATTGGCTAGACAGTTAGTGTAAAAACACCCCAAAGAAGTGTAGTCAGTCTTTTGGCTAAATATCAGAATATCCTTGGGCCTGTTAGCAACATACTCTGTTCCAAAGGCCAAAAATGTCAAAAGCATTTGGGAGCTTGTATCTAATCCTTAAAAGATTTTAGGGTTACCTCTTCAGGGGGGAGGGGATGTTGGAAGGGAGGGAGTAGTCATGGCTTTGATCAAAGCATCTTATATGCATGTATGAAATTATCAATATTTTCTTGTAAAAATGAAAAGAAAAAAAAGAAAGATGGCCCAAGCCCAAGGTAACTGATAAGTAGGCTCTGGAACTGCAACATTCCCAACTCCCCACAATCACTGAAGTTCTAATCATTTGATCAGCCCCTGTACAATGTTCAATTTCAAGATGCAGTTTTTCTGGGAAATTTGGTTAAAACAATCAAAAGGCTTTATTAGAGAGCAGGGCAGAGCTGTGGGGTGAAGGAAAGTTTCCATCCCATTCAAAGAAAACCAAGTTAGTTTCTTTAAATCCAGTTGACAAAGACTGGGTAGGAAAGGAGGAAGGTGTTGTGCCCTGGGGGCCCAAGGTCAGCTGACTTAACTCCACTTTGGAGACTCTATGCTTTCCTATATTTCTGGCTGAAGCAGGTGTTTGAAAGGTCCCAAGGACATCCCTGGATAAAGAGTTTCTGGAAGAACAATGGGCCTAATTTGCTAATGAGTGATCAGTTCTGTCTGCCTTTCTCCACTTTCTGTTTGTTATCGGGAAATGCTGGTCCCCGGAAAGGGTGTGGGGTGTAACTGGCTCTTGTTATAGCTGTGGAAGGAGAAAGGCTGTGGAGTGTATGACAGAATAGGGGAGGCTCTTCATAGCAGACAGAGGGTCTGCGATCTCACAGATCTGATTCCCTATATCTACCCTAAGCTTGGAAGCACAGGCATTCATTTGGCATCTAGTCGTGGGCTTCCTTAGCAACAGGCTGAGATATTTGCTGCATATTCTTCATGAATTTGCTGCATGGTGCATCCTGTTCTTCCAGACTTCAGTTCCCAGCCTACGTAGCCTAACTGGCTTAAACGCTCTCTGGTCAAGAGAATAGAATCTCTGGCCAACCTGACTTTCTAGTTGGGCCCGTTAAATCACTTATCCAAGGGGCCACTCAAAGGAAGGCAGGCTCACCTTAACCCATGCTAAAGAGAGAGGTGGGATAATTAACCACTCAATGTGATAATGTGCTTTTCTTTCCCATAATCACCACCCTAAAGCAGCTGCTTACTGGGTGGCAGCCCCTAAGCTCCCTTCTCTTCTGAGTTACTTTAAATCTTAAATCTTCCTTTTACAGCTTTTAGTTTCTTTGTTTGTATGGGGGTGTTGTATTGTGTTTTTTTAAGCAAATGAGTATTTTGCCTGCGTGTATGTAAGTACATCCTGTAAAGTCTGAGGAGGCTAGAATAGGGCCTCCCACCCCCTGGAATTGGAATTACTGAAGATTGACAGCCACCATATAGAGTGTTGGGAATTGAACCTAGGTCCTCTGTGAGAGCAGTCAGTGTTCTTAACTGCTGAACCATCTCTCCAGACCCTTTCTTTCTCCTTTTCTAAGCATGCTTTCCCTAATGCTTTAGGCTTCTCCAACATATCAGGTTTTCTTACCAGTCCTCTAAATCTCACCTCTTCACCACGTGTGCCATGTGTCTGACCTCCATGCCAGCTTAAACAACATGGCTTTTTTCTTCTCTCCTTCATTTTCCTCTTCTGAGTAGCTGCTGAGATTACAGCTTGGCTGCCCTGGGTTTTTATTTATTTTTTCTTTTAAACAGTAATAAAATTGTCTTGACCTTCTGTTCATTCTTAAATTCTTTTAAGACTAAGAACCTCAAGAGGAGACCCTGATTTCCCATGTATCATCTGGTCACCATGAAAAGACACCCCAAAATTTCAACTTTATTGTATCTGAGATGCTTTTGTCATCCTAATTTTTATTGTTTACTTGGAAAAAGGTCAGGAAAAGAATCAGAAATACACTCCAATTTGTCATGTTCCTTTTGAGGCCCTTTCTGGTCCTGGCACCCCTGGAAACCTGCCAAGTCACTTTGTGCTTCCTCTCTAATCTTGCACTGACAGTATGCTGAAAGCACATGTCAGGGCCTTTTTTAAATAAAAATGTTCTATTTACCCTGACACAGGGAGATGTTAGAGAAATGGAAGGAATCATGCATATTAAGTTAACTAATAAATCTTCAGTATATTGAAAAAAATTGAGTCTGTGTTTTCAAACAATGAAATTGATTCACTGACGAGAGAGAGAGAGAGAGAGAGAGATACATACTTAGATGTCTCAAAGTTATTCTTGCTCTGAAACGCTTTCTTTGATATGGAAAAGCCACTGTTAAGCAGACATGTGTCTATAAACTACCAGTTCACTGACATCTCCAAACCAGCATGCAAGGAGGCAGAATGTGGTCCTAAGGCCTGGCAGAGCACCAGGCAATGTTGCTTCCTGTGCCTCAACACCAGGATTAAGTGCTATGTTGTTTAAGTCACACCTTGTCTCCACCTTCTACCTCTCTGCCAGAGGAAACCTCATCATGTGACTGCCTTAAGCCAACAGATCTATTGTGTTTATGCCAGTATTTCAGGTGAGAAGGACTTTCAGCATCTCTCCACTCAGATATTCCTCCCAAGGCAGAGCAGTGGACACTGAAGTCACTCTTTTTGCCCTTTCTCTCCTTCATTCTGTCCATAAGTGCTTAACACCAGCTGACATTTTATATGTTTTTCTGGTTATCTGCGCTGTCTGAGGCCAGGGTCCTATGTTCATGCAAGCGAATCTGTTTCTGAATTCCCAGTGTTTAGAAAAGTGCCAGCATACAGCAGGCACTGACTAGATGCCAGCTGAATGAATGCATGGACTCATTCATGAATTATTCCTAGAGAGTATCTACCTACAAGGGAGACCAGCACTCCAAGACACAAGCCAGTCACCAAGGCTCAGGTGGCTTGTTCTCACACATTACTTATTGATTATTCCTTAAAATGTCTGTAGATTATTTAAAAGTCATTTTGAACCATTTAAACTTCCATCACTCTATGATAAAAGGTAACCCGAACAAATGCAAACTTACTGCCCATAAATGTTGAATAAAATCTCACCGAAGTTAGTGATTCCTCCATTCTTTTGTCAGTTCATCTGTTTGTCTAGACATTCCTCTAGCCAACCACTTTCCACCACACTTTATGGCCTGGAACATATGTTAGATGCTGAGTCTATCCTGGTAAGCAACAGAACCTATACTTGTTCTGATGGAGAAATTATTGTTTATTGGAAATTATTTAAATTTGTAGTGTTCATTGGAAATTATCTAAATATGTAGTGTTCAATAATGGTTCTTCAGATTGAATTGGGTATGATTATTTCTATTATATGTTTATACTGGTGGCAGTAGAATCATGCACTGTAATATCATTTTCCCTCTTTCTCTATCCACCCTACCTCACCCCTACCCTGAATCTTGTCCTCATTGTTTTCCTATTTGAATGCTCTGTGCTTTTCAAGTATCAGTTGAAGCTTCACTATCCATTTCTGTAGTAAACCACCATCTGCATATCTCTGCCAGAATTGACTGCACTGCTTTCTAATTATTGACTAATATTTTCTTAGTCTATTCCATTGCAGTACAACCCACTCCAAATCAAGAGTGTTCCTTGTAAATTGACTCCTAACACTGAAACTTCTCTGACATGTAAGATAATACATGTATATGAACCAACTCATAAATAAATGAATGAACAGTGGAATCTTAGCATTCCACAATGTGATGGGCAAGATTTGAAGTAACATATGGCCATTCTTTGAGAATTTTCACTGTATGTAGCAAATATTCACTTAATCTGTAATGTGAATACATGTCATTCTAGCTTCATTGTAATTTCCAGGCTAATTTACATATGTGAAACTTGAGCTTCCCCTTGTGAGGCTAGTTCCTCTAATTTGAAAATGATAGTGTGGGAGACAGGGTTCCAAGTGTCTGCAGTCTGTTCAGAGCCTCTCAGCAGCTCATAGATCTACTTCTGCACCTTAACTCCATTTTAACACAGCCTGTGACAATCTGTATCAACAGTAATATAATACTATAGAAATAGTATAGTAATTATGACTGACCCCCTTCTGTTCTTGAGCTTCTTTTGTTAGGATTTCTATGTTGCCTGGTCTAGGGTCTAGTCAGTCATGCAATTTAACAAATATTTATGTAATGTTTAATGTGCAGCTATCATTGTGCTGGGGCCAAGGATAAAAATATATCAGCAGAAAATACAGCATAAAAATCGCATGAGGGTTTTTCTTTTTTTTATTTTCAGAAACTTTCTACCTACTTAACAACCCAGAGCATGAATATCTCAAGCTTTAGCCATTTTCTTTTCATAGAAAAGCTGCCTTTCATTAGGTAAATTGGCCTTTCTCACTCACATTGGTCAACATATTTTTTTGAAGTAACTCAGTCAACTCTGGACCCTTGAAAATTTGCACCTCATTGCTTCCCTTCAGGTTATTAGCTCATTGTAATTTTTATGCCTTTAATGGAAAATATCAAACATAAAAATGGAAGCAAACTGATGAAATAGTATTGATTCCCCCAAGAACAAATTATTCTGCTTATTATTCAAACTATTCTGAACAAATTATTTAATGATTTTTAAAATCTGTACCTCCTCCAAGTTCTCTTGCCCATGCCACCTCCACTATGGCCTCTCTTCTGAAGTATGCAAATTCATTTAAATATTTACATGTGAACCTCTAAACTATGGAATATTAATTTAACAAAATCACAAAACAAGTCATACTAAAACTGCTAAGAATAATTCAAGTTTTTTAAATTTATTTTTTATTGTAAAAATATTTTTATTTATTATTTTTATTTTACCT
>NW_008331992.1:2175842-2212146 GCF_000622305.1 Nannospalax galili | reverse complement strand
GTTGCTGTCATTCAACAGAACATTCTACTTTGAAAAAATTTCAATTTGTCCATAATACTGGTACATAGACTGGATTACTGTTTTCAGACCAGGAATAAAGTTTAGAACTGAAAACCATTCACTTTTTTGTAATGTGTTAAGTAGCTTTTTTTTTCCTTTTCTTTCTTTTTATTTCCTTTTTAATTTTTATGGCCATCACTGCTTTTCTCACCTTCCAGAAGGACGCTAACCAGTGGTGTGCGGTCACTGTTTTTAGTCTGCTGGACAAGCAGTTCCCCGTCATCCAGAACTCGGGTAACTGGGTCACCCCACTTGATGATTCCATTCATAATGTAACTTGCATAATCCTCTTGGTTTGTGCCAAATGCCTGTTGAAAAAAGGGACAGTTTAAAGCATTTCAATCATTAGTATTGAAACTAAAATATTTAACCTCTTCTTTTCTCTCGTGTTATGTTGGATCCACTCCTTGTCATGTCTTCTTTTTTACTTATTTATTTTTTAATTTTATTATTTATTTCATTTATTTATTTATTTATTATTTATTTATTTATGGTCTTTTTGAGACAGGGTCTCCCAGTAGACCCAGCTGGCCTGGAACTCGCTCTGTAGACCTCAAACTAGAGGTCTCAAACTAGAGGTCTGCCTGCCTCTGCCTCCCAAGTGCTGGGATTAAAGGCATGTGCCACCATGCCTGGCACTTAACCCCCTAATTTTAAAAGGAGAAATTTCCTGTTTCCCCTGAGCCCCAGATGTTGTGTCTTTCATTATTCTGTTGTGGGTTTGGGGAGGGGTGGTGTTGGTCTTTTTGAGACAGGGTATCCCTGTAGCCACAGCTGGCCTAGAACTCGCTGTGGTGGCCAGGTTGTCCTTAGATCTTACAGAGATCCTCCTGCCCTCTGCCTCCAAGTGTTGGAGTTAAAGACATGTTTATTTTTTATTGTAAAAATATTTTTATTTATTATTTTTATTTTACCTGTATGAGTGTATTGTCTGCACGTGTGTAAGTGCACCTGTGTCGTGTAGTGCCCTCAGAGGTAAGAAGAAGGTGTTGGATTATTGTACTTATAGATAGTTGTTAGCTGTCATGTGGGTGCTGCGAATTGAACCCAGGTCCTCTGCAAGAGCAGCTGGTGCTCTTAACCACTGAGCCATCTCTCCAGCCACAATGTAATTTTATTTTATGTGTATGAGTGTTTTGACTCTATGTATGTAGTGCATTCAGTGCCTGCCAAGGCCAGAAGAGGGAGTTAGATGCCCTAGAACTGGAAATTAGTTGCCATGCGGGTGATGGGAATTGAACCTGAGTCCTCTGGAAGAGCAGTCAGTCTCTCTAGCCTCAAGAATAATTTCTTGATTTTAATATTCATATTTTCAGTTTTTTCAAACAAGGTAATTTATTTTTCAAATATTTTATTTATTATTATTATTTTATGTGTATGGGTTTATTGCCTGGATGTATATGAGTGCACCTGTGCTGCAATGCCCATGGTAATGAGAAGAGGGCATTGGATCTCCTGGAATTGGAGTTAAGGACAGTGGGTAGTTTCTATGTGCTGAGAACTGAACCCATCTCTCCAGTCCCAAGTATTTTCTTTTATATTTAAATGAAAATAAAGTAGGTCTAGAGATAAACAAGTTCTGGCAGGTTACCAAGAGTAATAGCAATAAGACCTCCCTGGTCAACAACTCCCAAAGAGGGAAATCCATTCCTGCATTGGACTTTTTATTTGCTGACTTGTGGTATCTGGTAGGGTCATTGAAGCCATAACTATATTTGAACCCGTTTTTATCTATGTATATATTTTAGGAAGCTTCTACAGAAGTAGGGTTCCATATGAGTTTTTCAAAAGGCCATTAGTGTTAGTTATCCCTCCCCTTAGTGCTTCCTCTGCCTTGCCCTCCCATTTCCTATCCTGAGAGCTACAGTAATGATTGGTCTGGTAAGCTATGCCTGTGGATGCAACAGTGGCACAAATGTTATGGGAGTAACCAACTACCTTCTGATTGGATTTAAGGCCTGCTTCACAAGATGGTGCTTATTCCTGGCACTGATACTGTGATGAAACAAGAATGTCTTGTTGGTTTCTCTAGTTATTGTATCTTGTTTTTTCACCTTGTATTTCAGCATGTTGTAATTCTATTATTATTGACACTGTTATCAGGGCCAATAACCTGTGGCTAGACAGATCATGGGCAGTAGGGCAGAACTGCTACAATTATTCTGCTAAATAGGTATAGTATTAAATTGACTCCTAATGACTTATTGTTACACCCATAGATTAGTGTATTTCTTAACTCTTACCAGACAAGCTTCTTACAGTAGATGGTGATTAACACAGGGTCCCAAGGCTGGCAAACACGTAGAGAATAAGAAACTGTGGAATGCTTAGCTCTAAAGGGTATACCTATATCACTCTTTTGATTGAAATGCTCAGAAATCATTGAAGAGAAGAGAGCAGAAAGGTTGTAAGAGCCAGAAGTGGTAGATGAACACAAGGAAACCATGCTGTGCAGACACCACAGGGTAGATGCACATGTGAACCCACAGTGCTGTAACAGAATGCAGAAGACCTGTGCAAACTCAACCCATACAAAAACTTACCATGTATGGGGGATGTGGGCAAGAGGCCTCAGCCCTAGTTGAGGATCTATTCTCAATTAATATCTTCTGGTGAAACAGGGAGAAAGAGAGTCCCCTAGAGAGTTCTTAGTCTGATTTATAAAAGAATTTAAGAATGGATCTAAATGGAAGCTTTTACAATTTTATTAGAATCTTAAAAGAAAAAACATCAGGATAAGTGAGATGGTAAACTTGGGAGCTTCCTTAAGGAGGTGAATTGTGGGAAGAAGGAAAGAATGCAGGTTTAGAGCCTGCATTGAAGTCAGACATATACCTGACTGGTAGCCACATGGTTGGGAGAAGGAAGTTTTAGAGGAAAAAGTAAAGAAATACTACAAGATACTAGGGGCAGCCCAAAGCCTTAAAGAAAGCATGTTCAGTAAGAAAGGCATGAAGAAGTAAAAGAGAAATTATGCTTTCCTGAAGAAAGTGGACAGACTTACAGAGACCTACATGATTATAGCTGGTCTGGAAGTTCTGTAGATATCTGTGTGACAGAGATCTAAAAAAGACCAGAGAGAGGAAATAGTCCACTTGGGTTACTCAAGACAAATGTGGCAAGACTTATGTCAAGCCCAAATCCCCAGAGAAAAAAATTTATAGAAAAGCAAATTCAGTACTAAGGCATTTCTGGAAGGCTTTAAAAACAGAAGAACAGTTTACAAAGGACATTTAAAGGATAACAACTGTACAAGTGGTGGTTAAGAATCCCAAAGGATTAAGTAAGATTCATTTCTCTTCTGACAAAGGCTATTCTAGGGGTGGAAGCAGGTTTTCCCACCAAGTTCTCCCCCAGCAACCTGGTGTGGTTAATGGGACAATGACAGATGACAGATGTGGCTACAGTCAGGAGGCAGACCCAGAGCCTGTCTGACTCAGGGAACCAACAAGTGCTGAGGGGACAGGAGAAGGCCCCTGCCTCCTTAGCCCAGTGCAGGGTCAGGCAACTGGAGCCAACACCTGTAAGTGTATCAAGAATAAAAGAATCCAAAGGGATAACTAAAAATGGTAATGAGCTAACCAAATTAATGCCTCATACCCATACTATGGTACCTAACAAGTATCTATGGAGAAAACAGTTAATAAGAATGGACAAAACCTTTCCATGCTGTGGGAGACCTTGTCTATGAGTAATTTAATACGTAATGTTAACATTCCTTTGAGTGTTTTACAGATGTGAAACCCATTTGAAAGATACCTGAAGAAACAAAGGGCAGCTATAGACAAATGTTAAGAAAATCTACAGTACCAGGGGTGGGTTGCACCCCCCCCATGAACTGTTGGTCAGAGAGAGCTCCTAGAAGTCCTCCAATTCACCATATCTATTGCCATTAATGTTGTTTGTACACTAGAAAGTTCAGTAAGGCCATGTTGCTGAGGACATTGCATGTTGTGAGCACAGGAGAAGAATAGATGGAACTGAGACTAAGCCAAAAGAACTCCATGCCACTGGATGGATGACGTTCATATTGCCAGAAAGTGCTATACAGATGGTTGGGGAAGAAAGGATCCCCTATAAGTCTACCCAATGATGGACCCAATGTGCTTCACAGTATAGACATTCCAAGCAATACTTGCAAGTGCAATAATGGCTTGACACATATGTACAACTGACAAATTTCTAATTGGATAAGGCCCGCTCCTAGGGGTGGAATACACACCTGGTGCTGTAGACCAGGCCAACACCTTTTGTTGAGAAAGGCTACAGGCCCTAGTGCAGAAGCCATCACAAGTATACTGTTTAATGAGTATAGTACACCTACTGGGATATCATCTAGGCATTTGTATTTACATTCATGTTTGTTTAAATGTGTCTACTTCCTTCCATTTTCTTTATAGTAGGAAAAAACACCACTGAGATAGATCAGTGGCCCTGGCCTAAAGACAAATAAAGGGGAGGCCCAAGAACCCACTCTCTAGCAATGATACAAGAGAGATCATGCTACATCTATCCCTCCCCCCCCAAGGCTCAGGGAATTTAGCGGAAGATGGACAAAAAAATTGTAAGAGCAGAGGAAAGTGATGGAGTGTCTCCCAGTTGGCTAGTTCCTCCAATGGGTGGGGCCTGCTTCAGAGTGTGGTCTATGGGGGTGTGCCTGGGAGCCATCTTGGGACAGAAGCCTGGAGCTGAGCCAGGGAAGCCGTAAGTGGTGGGGAAGTGGCGAGCCCATGGGGAAGAATGTGAGTCATGGGAAAGCCACATGCAACATCTGAAAGAGAGAATGGACTGACTTTTAATGGACCTGGGGTGATCGCTGGCCCCAGAAGTGTGAGTGAATTATGGGCATGGCATGGTCTGATAAGGCGAGCTCTGAGGCCTAGCTCGGGGCTAGGTTCTGGGTATTCATTCCTTTGTAAGTTAATAAATACACATAAAATATATTATATGGTTTGTCTGATCGTGCAGGAGACCCAGAGAGAATTCGGGCCACTATATATATGCCTAATTGGCATCCCCAAATATCCTTCAGTGTGGGTTCATCCTGTTTAACCTACCAAGAGTTCCATGTTTGAAAGAGACTTTCTCTGCCCCTCCTAGCAGCCATCTGTTTACACAATTTTCTTAGATGGGGTTGGAGCTTCTTAGCCACTCTCTTATTTATATCCTTGGATTTCTTTCTGGTTTGAGCTTGCAGGGTACTTGTGTATGCTGTCACTGTTGCTGTGAGTTCATATGAGTAACTGACCAACTGCCTGGAGAACTGTGTCCTTGGGGACTCACCACCCCTGGCTCTTACAATCTTTCTGATCCTTCTTCATATTATCCTTGAGGCTTGTGGGGCAGAAGTTTGATACAGATGTCTTATTCAGGGATAAGCACTCTGCAGTCTCTTGTTCTCTGAATGTTCGTCAGTTGTGGATTTCTGTGTTAACCACAATCTGTTGCATAAGAAAATTTCTCTGGTAAGATCTTAGAGACACATGAATTGAGGGGTAAAACATTAAGTCATTAAGAGTCAGTTTAATATTACTATTTAGTAGAAAACTGTATTAGGTTCTCCTCTATGACTTGTGACTTGTTTAGCCTCAGATTCCTAAGCCTGATACCAACGTCAATTATAGGCTCCATCCAAGGAATTGGACCTTAAATCTAATTAAAGAGTGGTTGGTTACTCCCATATTATTTGTGTCACTATTGCATCAGTTGTAACATCTTTCCAGTTGTTATTGTAATACACATGATCCACAGATGGGCAAAGATGATGATTATTTTTCCTTCTGGTAGCTTGCATATCACCTTCCGCCACTATGGAATGCTAGTCAGTAGAGATGAGGCTTTGAAGTTAGCATCAGCTTGGTATTTCCTTGTTCATTCTTCACCTCATGTATGCAGTGTCCTCAGCAATAGGGTCTTACCTAGGGTAACCAAGAGCAGGAGTAATGTTCAGTATTATTTGAGGGTGAACAGGTTCTAGAGAGGGTGTCCATTCCTGTGTTATAGGATAACTCCTGTTAATCTCTTTTTATGATGGATGGAACTGGAAACAATCAACCTTAGTGAGATAACCTAGACTCAGAAAAACCAATGCCACATGGTCTCTCTCATAGATAGATGCTAGCTTTGAAATATTAGACATGCATATTTCAGTTTGAAAATTCAGAGAGATCCATAACCTAATAAATGGCCATGGGTGAGCAGGAGGAGGTTTTCTGGAAAGAGGTGGTAGAATGCAGTGATATTAAAGAATAAAGGGGACGTTACAATAGAAGGGGTTAATGGGGTGGCAAATGGGAGGAAAGGGCAGAGGAGGGAGTAGAGGGAGGGATAAGTAATGCCAGCAGCCTTTAGAAAAAGCCATATGGAAACCTACCACTATGGAAACTTCTTAAAGTATAGACTATGTAATTTTTAAAAAGAAATACAGTTATTGCTCAAGGTTTTGACATTTGGGAATTCCAAGGCTAAGATAATTGTATTTTTGGTGTCTGATACATGCTTAATCTTCAATGAAGGTGTACTCTCTTCTCATAGAAGTGAATTAGCTCTTTAAGAGGAGATTAGAATTTCAAGAGTGAGGGCTCACTGGATGCAGAAGTGCTGCCTTCTAGCTGATTTTAGTGTAAATTCTCTGTTTCTCCCCATTCAATATAATATTGTCTATAGTTCGTTGCATAGGTCTTGCATTGTGCTGAGGTATACTCCTTCTATTTGTGGTTTTGTCAGTAATGTGGACTTTGTAAGGGACTTTTTATGTAGATACTGAGATGGTCACATGGTTTTATTTTTGTGCTTGATTCTCCTCAATATGCCATAGTACTATATTTGCTGACATATGTATATTGAAGTATTCTTTATCTCTGGAACAAAACCAACTTGATCATGGCATATGATCTCTTCAATGTGTCATAATCACTTTGTGAGGATGATTTTTTAAAATGTTCATCAAGGGACATGGTTTATAGTTTTCCTTTTTGTGTTCTACCTTTATCTGGTTTTAGTACTACGGTAATCCTGGCTTTGTAGACTTAGTTTTGGAGCATTCCTTTCTATTCTACCTTATAGAATAGTTTGAGAATTAAAGTTAATTCTTCTTTAAAGAGCTGATAAAATTCAGGGCTGGAGAGATGGCTCAGCAGTTAAGAGGGCTGACTGTTCTTACAGAGGTCCTCTGTGTATTTAATTCCCAGCATCAATGTGTAAGCTAACAGCTGTTATTAACTCTAGTTTCAGGGGATCCAATGCTCTCTTCTAGCCTCTGTAGGCATTGCATTCATGCAGTACACTTATTAACATGAATGCAAACCAGTCATACACAAAAATAAAAATAAAGAAATAAATTTAAAGGATCTGATAGAATTCAGTAGTGGGTGAATGAGTCCAGTCAGGCTTTACCTAGTTGAGTGACTATTTTCCTTTAATTTCATTAAAGCTGCATTAACTTGTTTATAGGTTTATGGGTCTTGTTAATTGATGTAGCAAGACCCAGCCCACTGGGGGCAGCCACACTTCCTACACAGTGGGTTCTGAAAAATACAGGATGGGAGAAAGTGAGACAGAAGTGAGCAGATGTCATGGTGCATTAGTTTCTCTGTGCTCTTGACTGGGTGCAATGTGATGAGCCATTTGAGTTCCTGGCTTGACTCCCCTGAAATGATGGACTGCTACTTGGAACTGTAATCTAAAATAAACCCTTCCTCCCCTAAGTTGATTTCTGTCACAGCAACAGAAGTGAAACTGCAGTGGTGGAGTTTTGCAATTACCTACTATTTCTATATCTGGATCTATCTGTCACTTCACGTCTGGTGGCATTTGTATTATGAAATCAGGCATACCAACATTCAGTGAATATATATTAGCAATCTATATATCTTCCTAATGGATTGTTCATTTGTTAGTATCCAGTGACTTTCTTTATATGATCAAAGTCTGTTTTGTTCCATGTGAATATGACTATTCTTGCATGCTTTCAGGTTCCGTTTTCCACACTGCTATTTTAAGTTCGTGTGTGCTCGTGTGAGAAGTTTACTTATTAGAAACACTAACTGTTGGGATTTTATTAGTCATCCAATAAGCTGCTCCATGTCTTATAGTTGTGACTCGAGGACACCATTGAGGGGCATGTGTACGTCCTGTAACTTTGGGAGCATTTCTTTCCTGGATGGTCTGAGAACTCTGTTACCTCTTCTCTTTTATTCATCCTGGGGGTTCACTGATTTCCAGAGCTGAAAATGTTCATTTTCTAATTCTCATTTGTTTTTATTCTAAACAGGAAACTTATTCTTTGGTGAATTTTCAGTTTTTTATGTGTATGTGAATTTCTTCAACTTCTATGGAATTCAGGCACATTCTGTGATGCTGGCTTACTGGTCATGGATTTCTTTAGTTTGTGCTGATATTCAAGACATGTATTTCTTCATCAGTTTTAAAGGATAACTGCTGGATACGGTAATCATTATTGCCAGTGTTTTTATTCTTGGGGCATTAAATCCATGAGTCCAAGCTCACCAGGCAGTTCAGGTTTCTGCAGAGAGGTCGGATAGATTTCCCTTGGCGACTTTGTACTTCTTGCTTGAAATATTCAGCAGTTCTTTCTTCTTCTGTATTCTTGGAATTCAACTATGACATAATGTGAGAAGATCATGTCCTTTATGGTCATGTCTGTTTGGGGTTGGACTATCTCCCAGGCACATGCGGACATTGGTTTCCCTAATGTTGGAAGTGATTCTACTGTACTTACATTAAATAGCATTCCTAGGCTTAGTCTGCATCATTGACTTTTTTCCGTTTCCAGAAGTCTTGGGTTTTGCAGTCTTCAGTGTTGCCACCTCCCTCTGGGTATCTGCATGAATAGCTCTCTGAACTTGTCTGTAATTCTTGGGGTTCTTGCTTCCATCTTGCCTACTTTATTTGTCATACTTTCCTTTATCTTTATTTTCTTGGTTAATTGAGCTTTTCATTTCCAAGATTTCTACTCTTTGTGCAGAATCTCTATAAACCTTGCTGATTCTCTCATTGCAGGACTTGAGTTAACTTCTTGACTTCAGTCTTCTCTTTGAGTTCTCTTTGACGTTACTGATCGTCTTTCAACCACTTAATTATTGAACATTTCAGTAGTTTGTATTTCTTTAGATTCAGCGATTGCAGAGTTACTGGTCTTTGGATGGGGGCATGCATGCCATCTTGCTAATTTATATTTCTTTTGCTTCTAAATTTCAATATAAATTATTTTGAAACTATGTATTATGGGCACTTCTTGACCTCTTTATGGTTCTTCTTCTAAGGACTCACTTCCTACTGCCATCAGAGGGGAGAAAGCAATCTCTGTGGTTGAGCTTTCCTCACACCTTTCTTCTTTCTCAGGTAAATATTGTAAAATGCTCTTTCCATAAGTTTCCTCTTTTGTTTGCTCTTTCTCTGTTTTTCTTAAAGAATAATTCTTTCTTTAGGCATTATCTATCAGATCACCCTGATGATTGGTATTAAATGATCACTAGTAAAATATCTGTGAAAACTAATACCTATTTTTCCTAATACCTGACACTCTTCATTGTCATTCACTATGATTATGTGTTTCCTTTTCTTTCTTTTATTATCTTGTATGTACTATGTTTGCTGAAGGACTGAATCACAATAAAGAACCATGAAGCTTGTGCCTCTCCATTTCCAATTAATACAATAGTATGTAACTTGTTTTGCTACTCTATTATAAGGCATTATTGGAAATCTACTGGAGGAGAAAAAGAAATCAAAATTGTGATTTTGCTTTCTCTCACAGTATTTCTAATTTGTGGGGACCTAATGTAAAATATGCTATATTATAACCGATTGTGTAGAAGCTTGTAGAGTCTTGGCAAAGAAGTAACTGCTTATCATATTTAAGTCTTAATATTGCAAGTTTTGGTAACTACCATTCTCTTAAATGTTAAAATGCTATGAATATTTTTATACCTTTGTATTTTCTAAATATAGTGTAAGTTATTTTACTTTTGTTCCTTTACTTCAAAAAGTTAATCTCATAATTAACAAAAAAGCAATTATGAAATATTTTATAGCTCATAAATTAGAGACACAGAGAATAAGTGAACTCCCTATGCCTTTATAAAGCTTTATGTTAGAGGAAAAACAATACTCAGAAAACAGTGGTTTGCTCCACTTTCATAACCATTGGGTTGAGGAGGGAAACAAAGGCTACAGACTTTTATAATAGAGAGACAGCTCCTGTAGTTTTCACCAGGTCCCATCAGCAACCAAGGGTTTCCTTTCTTCAGTTCCTTGAATTTTAGAGTCAGCCTTGGAGCAATGAAAGAAGTCCATGCGATACTGTTTCCAGCTTTCTTCTGAATCCCAATCATTTACTTCCAGCAGTATGATTTCTTTATTTGACCAAAAGAAAATTTCAAATTCAGACTGCAAGCACAAAAAAATGGTTCTTCTTTTCAAAATGAGAAAGTATTCTATTGAAACTTCTTAGTTTCGATATAAACAGCAGGTCACCAAAGTCTGTGTGTGTGTGTGTGTGTGTGTGTGTGTGTGTATGTGTTCTATCGATCATCTATCTCTCTATCATCTATCATCTATCAATCTATCATCTATCTATCTATCTACTATCTATATCTATCATCTATCTATCATCTATCTATCTATCATCTATCATCATCATCTACCTAGTATCTATATAATCTACCTATCATCTATCTATCTATCTTCTATCTGTCCAAACTGATCAGATGAAAGGTTTATGCAGTACAAGTTTGCCTCTAGCTCTGTCTCTGTCTTGGTTGGTTGCTGTCTTACAAATATGGGCAGGAGAAAAAAAATCCTATCTTCGAGGATACTTTGACACCTGCTGTCACAATTTGGTTGCCACATTCTTTATCATATGCTACCAAACAAGCATTTCCGCTAACACAGCTCAGACACAAGATTATTTATACTGCTGATGTGCCCCATGATGCTTGACTTCTGAACTGAAATTTGTATTTCCAGTGTCTTGGTCCATAGTGAGAAGGAGCCAGATTCCCTAGGATCCCCCAGATTCCTGACACCACCACACTGAACCACACTAAAATGCCAAGAGCTCTGGGATTGACTTTTATCTAAGTCTCAGCAGTGAGGCAAAAAACCCAGCTCCTTGTTACCTCTAGGCTGTTTAATGGAGGAATTTCCCAGACCTTGCAATCTGTGCTTTCAGTGATAATTTCTCTTTCATAAAGGCTGACATAATGACACTGCCACCTACTCACAATGTAATGATAATGAAGTTGATGCTTCCAGGGAACAGCTTGCTCTGCAGCAAAATTTCAGCAGATGTGGAGAAAGGCATCTCCACCTCATAGCAAGCTGATGAGCACCGATAAGAGGGGCCCAGCCTTCGGTGACTTTCTTCTGGATATGTACTTGGGAGATGAGTAATTACTTCTTATCTCCTGTTTCACCAGCCTTCTAACATCCAATTTCACCTGATCATCCAATTTCAGCTTACTGCTCCAGCTCTGCTGGCTTTCTTTTGTTGACTTCACCACTCAAAGCTGCCTTTTTATGCCAGGGTGTTTTAGGCTTTCCTCTCTGCTAGGAATGCTCCGTTCAACATCTGCCACCGATCTTTCCATGGATGCCTCTGTTCAGTGAATTCTTGTGGAGGTTACTCTCCATGTCAAAGGTAGTCCTGTTCACCAGCTAGCACCATCTAATTGTGTTCTTCATAAAAAGCCAAAGTGTTCTTGCTTATTTGCAACCTGAGGTTCTTCCAGAACATGAGGATGTTGAAGTAGTACCATGAAACATATTCTGCTGAGTCTTTAGTGTCCAAATAAGCAACACTGCAAATATAGGCTGAATAAATGATCATTTTAAAATTTTGTTGCATTTTTTAACTTTTATGAGGGTAGGTTTATGTCCTGGAAAAGTGTTTTAAAATAAAAGCTCCTGTGACTCTGCTCATATGCTTCTATGGCAATAGTGTCAGCATACACAAGTACAATGAAAACTCAGGCAGACAAAAACCCAACATAAAACTGGGGAAATGAAGAGCAGACCCCAATTTTAGCTGAAGAAATATTGGCAGCTAATCATTACTAGATGAAGAAGAGCTGATCTTCCTAAAACAAAGGACTCTAGCTAGGCTGACTAGACCTCAGTGAATAGACTTGCACTGGGGAATGTCTGGGGACACTGACTTGACACAGTGGGCCTTAACACAGATGACAGAGTATATGGGTTCCAGTGGGGGGAGCTATGGGATGTCACTGGTGGGATGGGGAGACAAAGATGATTAGGATTATTTGAGATGTTCTGTATGCAATACACAAAAGGTCAATAAAATACAGTTAAAAATAAAATAAAAGGAATATGCCCTCTGCCCCAACTTTTTAAAAAAAATCATAATATTATTAAGAATTGATCCTAGGGCCTTGTCCATGTTAGGGTCATAGGACCAGATAAACACTCTACCAGTGACTTTTATCCACAGCCACTTTTGCATTTTTATTTATTTATTTTTAACTTTGAGATAAGATCCAATTAAGTTATCTAGGATGGATTTGAACTCATTCTGTAGGGCAGGCAGGCAATGGGCTTGGTGCCTCTTGCCTTAGCTCTGGAATAGCTAGTATTACAACTCTGAAGTATTAGGCCTTGCTGAGTTTTCTTAAAATCTTAAGCCACAAGCAATTGCACTTTTGCAGTCACCACATTTGTTTTAAATGCCTGAATAGATGTTAAGGTCTGTGGAAGAATCTGTACTGATAAAGTGATTCACTCTTACGTAACTCACTAACTGGTACAAATGACTTTGATGCAATAATCTCCAAGCCCTGTGTTATGAAGTTGAAAATAGGACATCTGACTTAGTGGCTTCAGTCAATTTTTATACTTAAGTTCTGTTTTAAAGTACAATGGAAGAGGGTGAGTCAAAGATCAATATAATTTGCAAAATATAGGTTAAAGGAACTCACGTTCACTGAGTTTTCAGTTTAGTGCACTGGTGGAGCTCCTGGGAGGAAGACAGCCTGGAATAATCCACCTTCTTCTGATGAAATTCATTCTGTCTTGACTTTCTGGAGTTGATTATCACGTTGTTTGGCTAAATTCTCAGAAATATCTAGAGCCTCCTCTCTTCTCCAAAAAAGGTTTATAATGTTGACATAAATGTTGATTTGAATTTTGAATTAACATAATTGAGTACTTTGTTGCAGCAGTTTGGAAAAGTTAACCAAAGGACCATCTGGCTACCTCAGAGAGATTGGTAAGGCTCCCAAAGGCACTCAGCCTCATAGCAAACAGATACTTCAAGCGAGATACTTCTTCTTTCAACACAGCAGTCACCACACTGTAACCATAGCAACTGCAGCTACAATGGAAATACATGGTCAGACATGGAGACTGGAAGAAGCTGATGGCACCATAACAAGAAGACAGGCTGTCAGAATGAGCCAGTGTGTTCCTCCGTTTTAGTGAGGCACCACATGAGTAGGCCCTTTGTCATCTGATATGGGGCTTTGGGGAATCTGACAATAGTCAGCTTGTATATTTTGCCTAAAAGTGTATGTATCTGTTATGTCCTTTGTCATTTGAAACAATGAAAGAATATAAGACCATATTGTCCTAGTTTATTCTTCATTGCTGTGACAAAATACTCTGACCAATACCAACTTGGGGAGGAAAGGGTTTTTTTGGCTTACATCTCCCAGGTTGCAGTTCATCAGGGAGCCCAGGGTAGGAATTCAGGGCAGGAACCTGGAGGCAGGAGCTGGAGCACAGGCCATGGAGGAACGTTACTTACTGGTTTTCTCTTTTTACCCCTGCTCAGCCTGCTTTCTTATGCAACACAGGCCCACCTGCCCAGGGGGGACACCACCCACAGTGGGCTGGGTCCACCCATGTCACTCATCAAGAAGATGCCCCTCAGACATGGCCACAGGCCAGTCCAATAAAGGAAATTCCCCAAATGAGGCTCCCTCAACCCAGATGTGTCAAGTTGACACTAAAGCTATCCAGCACACACACACACACACACACACATCCACACACACACACACACACACACACATCCACATCTATGACTGTCATAACTATATGCATACCTGAACTATTCATTTTATTGCTTCCTAGCTAAGCTCCCTATATGAATCGTGTGCACAATGTACTGAAAAAATTGCTTTTGAATTTTGAAGAACTGCATATTAGGCTGACCTATAATTTGGAAGACATGAGCTTTCCCTTTCAAATATCTTTTCTTTTTCAAAAGTTTAGTGAGCTAAATTATGCAAAACTATTGGTCACAAATTGTGACCCAGAAATCACTACTACACTCTAAATAGTTTTCCAAAGTCATGTTCAAGATCATGATTTTTGAAATCAGGAACTTTGATCCAAAATCTGACCAACATATATGGTACTGTGTGAATTTGTATGCACTAGGAAAGCTTTTATATTCACCTGACTCTGCTTTAAGATTATAGTGGTGAATTTATTGTGTATTAAAAGATTGTTTTGAGGGGCTGGAAAGATGGTTTAGGCTTAAGAGCACTGGCTTCTTTTGTAGAGGACCTGGTTTGGGTTCCCAGCAACCACATGGTAGCTAACAACTGTCTGTAACTCCAGTTCCAGGGTATCCAATGGGTTCTTTTGACCTCCATGGGCATTACATGACATGGTTGTACTTACATGTATGCAGACAATACACTCATATATGAAAAATAAAACAAAAATAATAAAAATAAAAACAGTAAAACAAAACCAAAAGAGATTTTTTTGAGAGTTAAACAAAAAAGGTAATGGAAAACTTCTACCAGTGACCAAAAGTTGGTTGAATTATTGGTTCCCAGTTAAAGAGATCTCTTTATGACACAAAATAATAACTGTTTTTTTTAGAACTGTATTAATGAGTAAAATAGCTTACATAGGAAGCAGCAGAGATGTATTGGAAAGATCCCTGAGAACTTAGGTTTGAATCTTTGTCTCTGTTCAAAATCATTGTCTGCATTTTCTCTCTGTATAGAAAACTAACACTTTTGCATTTGCCTGCGGTTAGTCATTATGAAATATAATAAAACATTATTAGAGTAAGTAAAGGCATCCCTTTGCTGTTGGAGCTTAGATGCCAGTAAATTTCCATGCCAATAATTGTGTCTGGACTACTAGACCTTGATCAACATACTCAGGTTCACTGCATTGATCTCAGTAGTTAATGAGAGAGAGAATTATGATTTTACTGGTTGATTCTACTCCATAATCTGTGACTGGAGAGAAATGGAACAGATAGTCTGAGGCAAAATTGATCGTGACTGTGGGCAGGGAAAGTGAATTTCTTCGGAGACATGAAATAGTCAATGGAAGAAATCCTTGAAGCAAAATGACCTAGACAGACATAATGATTGGTATGTGGTAGGACATAAATGTTGATCTTTATTGCAAAACTTAGACCTGTGCACCTGCATTTTCTTTGGGAATATTTTCTCACCCACTTCTCAGATTCACTTTGATCTGTTTTAAAGTCTTATAAAAACATCAAGAGACAGAGAAAACAATTCATTTTCACTTGATCTACAGTTGATCTCTAGTTGTCAAACCTAATAGCAAGTCCTTGATAAACATCAGTAAATATTTGTGGCATAAATAGGCTCCTTAGAGCATGCTTTTATTGTCTTTCTTACTGATGTATTTAACTTAAATCTCACAAATATGTAGGAATTTTTATGGAGACTAGGGTAGGTGAAAGTTCTGGTTGGCTTACAGCAGGCCATTTGCTTCAAGTGGCCTTAAGAAAACTTCTAGAAATTGTGTCATTTTACATTCAGAAAAGCTACAGACCTGTTGCTAACATTAGAAATAAAAAAGCTAATTAACCTAAGAAAATCTGAAACCAGAGCAGCTTCTTCTAGATTATATCTGGCCATGAGAATTTGTGTCTTTGCCAGATCTGGATCCTTTCCCACCTCTGTGCTACGTTATGTGCATACCACTTACTCTGGACAGATGGGGAAAAAGACAGTATTCAAACTGAGATAATTCTCAGAAACACAGTAAGTGTAGTGTTTCTGAGTAGTTCTTGTTCCCCCCCAACACTAAATTTTGAAACTTTCCAGTAAATTACTAACAGATGTCACAAAAGAAAATGAAGTCAGCTTTTTCCTTCCTCCCTGTCTCTTTCCCTCCCCTTTATCTTTTGTCTTTTTCCCTTCCCAACTCGGAGAGAAACTATACCTGGCTTTCCTCCAAAAGTTATTTTGCTTTTTCCAGTAATTCTCTCATTCTCTAATGTTTCTTTAACAATGAAATACAAAAATGCTAAATATTATAATCAAAATATATTAAAATGTCTTCTAAGAACATACCCTAGAGTGAAATAGATTGTAACGTGTCTTGGGAAGACAGTTTTGTTGTATACCCTGATGTAGGATTCTAGTGAAGCTTTCTCCACTATACAAATGTAGCAAAACAACATAAACAAAACATTAGAATAATATTGAAAATACTTATTCAAAGACATGAAATTGCAATAATTGTGAGAAATCTGTCATTCTAATTGAAGAACTCATTCAATAATCCACAGATATGATAACAGAAATATAATGCAAACACAATCAAATTTCTAACCACATAATTTCAGAATTTCAGAATTTCAGAATTTTGGACAAATGTGTTCTAAAATTTATGGAAGAATAAAGGACAAGAAATAGATAAGTCTGCTTTTAAAAATGACTAGCACATAGTGAGGAATTACTTAACTGGAGGTTTCAAATTACTTTCATATTTTGGGCAGAAACAGAAAACCAGAATCATTGATTAATAGTGATCCCTGAAAGTGCAAAAATACATAAATATAGCATATTGGTGGTAAAACTAATACTACAAAAAGTGCAATTGGGAGAATTGTTTTAAAATATTGTCAAAATCAACCAGATCCTCATATTATAACACACAAGAACAAGAACTTTAGTGTAAAGGGTAAAGAAGTAATGAAAGAATCTATGAGAATCTCTTGGGAACCTAAAAGTGGGAGACATTCCTTAAAAATTAAAAAGAAACATATATGGCTAAAACAAAACAAAAAATTTAAAGCATTCAGGCATTGCATCAGGAAGACGTCTAGATGCGTGCTTAGGAAAATAGGTCACAGTTCTCAAAACCAGAAAAGGAATTTGCATAATTACTATGCAATGAAGCCCTTTAGGAACCAAATAAAAGTACAGGATCCTCAAAAGAAAAGTAGCCCAAAGATAAGATTGAATTCTTTCATGGACACGAATAGATATTAAATACATGAGAATCCTAAAGCTCAGTGGCCAACTTGAGAAATTCCTGTTGAAAGGAAGGGCATACAGAGACTTGAGTCTTCAAATTAGAAATGTGCAAAAACCACTGTTGGAGGAACATTAGGAGAAATTCTCATGCAGTTTGTAGCTATATGAGCTAGTCCTCCCACCCTTATCAGAAAGAAAATGAAACACCCTAATTTAGAAGTTCAGCTATTAAAAATAGTTATGAAATTCACAGGCAAATGGGTGGAGCTGGAAACAATCATCCTGAGCATCGTGACCCAGATGCAGAAATGGAAGCTTTGCATTTTTTCTGATATGTGGATGCTAACTTTGAATCTTTAGATATGTGTGTTTCATTTGGAAAATCCAGTGACGTCAGGAAACTAGTAAAGGGGAGAGGGGTGGTTCAAGGGAGGGGAGATTGAGTACAGTGTTATAAAGGGGGAACAGGGATAATGGAACAGGAAAGGATAAATGGGGTGGGGAATGAAACTGAAGGAAGAGAGGGATAAATAAAATGAAATGCCTTTTGAAAGTCATATGAAAGCTTATTACTATAGAAGCTTCCTAAAATATATGCATACAGATATAAAATAGAGTTTAAATTGAATTACCCTATAGCAGAAAACAATACCCTACCAGACACCACAGACTAGCAAATAAACAGCCCAGTGTCAGGAATGGGTTACATATTTTGCAGCAGTTGGCCAGTAGAATCCCATACAACTCCAAATATTAGTGGTTGTTGTCACTGCTCTTGGTTACATTCAGAACTTGATGGTAAGGCCCTATTACTGAAGACACTACATACGTTAGACAGAGAATGTTGAGAAATCAAGCCTGTACTGACTGCTAAACCTCATATCTACTGGCTTGCTTTCATACTACTGAAAAGTGCCGTGAACACTACCAGAAAGAAATCATCTCTTACTCAGCTGTGAGCCTTGACAGCTACGATAAAGACTGGCCTGGAAAAATATGGCTGCATGGAACACTGCCATGGAGGTTATGGAAGTAACCAACCATTTTCTGATTTGACTTAAGATCTATTCCACAAAATGGGGCCCATACTTGGCACTGTTACTGGGGCTAAAAACCTGTGTCTAGGTAAGTCAAGAACTCTAAGGGAGAATCTACTACTATTGTCCTGCTAAATGGACATAGCATTTAAAACCGACTCCAAATGACTTATCACTATATCTATAATTTAATGCACCTCTCAACACTTATCGTGTAAGTGCACCTGTGTCATGCAATGCCCATGGAGGTCAGAAGAGGGCGTTGGATCCCATGGAGCTAGAGTTACAAGTAGTCATTAGCCACCAAGTGGCTGCTGAGAATTTAACCTGGTTCCTCTGCAAGAGCAGCTAATGCTCTTAACCACACTGATCCCTCTCTCCAGCCCTGTGAGAACAAACTACGTTTGAGAGATAAGGATTAACCCAGAGACCCTTAACTGGCTAAAGTATAGAGAATAAAGAATATCAGAATGCTTAGCCCCTAGGACTCAGAGATCATCATGGAAAAGAGAGCCAAAAGATTGTAAGAGCCGGAGGGTGGATGGAAACAAAGAAACAGTATTTTCCGGACACAACAGGAGATTTGCATGTATGAACTTGCAATTGTTGTGACAGCATGCTTAAAACCTGCTCAAGCTCAAGCCATGCAGGGGAACATAGGCACAAAATCCCACTGACTAGGCGAGGAACTGTTATCAATTGATAGCTGCTTGGAGGGAGAGAGTTAGTTTTCTTTAAGGGTATGACCCCTGGAAGGTTGACCATAGTTCAGGGGGTGGCCCTATACCCAAGAATATTTGGGGGACACATATTGGACTTGGTGGGCTCTTTTAAAAAGTATGTGAAGTTGGGGTGGTGGGCAGTTGGGAGTAGATCCTAGTAGAGATGGGAGAGTGATGTTGAATATGGTCAAAATGTATTGTATGAAATTCTTAAAGAATTCATAAAATATCAAAAAGAGAGCCCAGAATTAGTGGTACTGGCATATACTCTCTGGAAAATAAGGAGCCTAAGGCTTTATAGTTAGTTTGAGGCCAGCCTGAATTATGGGACCTTGTTTCAAAAAACAAAACAAACATCAAACAACATTTAAGAAACCAAATACTTAATAAAGTTAAAGGCAGCAATGCTCCTGAACGTAAATACCAGTTACTTCAGAAATATAAAGATATAAATGAAGATGTTTAGTTTGGTTGTGTCCAAAGTAGTGGCATGCTGAGGACAAGCAGATAGGCACATTGGAGGAGTTAACCAAAAGAAACGTGCTGTGCAACAGCTCATATCAACACCATGACACTCTGAGTGCTCGTAGAGAGATACGACTAGCTCTCTAGTGATAAGTGAAAGAAGAAATAATGAGAAATAACACTGAGAGTAAAACAATGTACTTATTCTGTAAAGATATTATTATGCCCCCTCCCCTCCCACACGGGACAGTACATACAAACATGAGTTCACCCTGGATAAGGCACCAACAGCAGACTAAAATAACAATTCCATCAAAGTCCAATTTGTTGAACCAATGAGCTTATGGGGCTTACAGAATATGGGTGAGGGGTTACTTATAGGAGCATAGACGATTATCAGGAAATCCACCCAGCATGGATGATGGCTCCACACAGCTGTATCTCTTGAGTACCCTGAAGGTCCTGTAGGCAGTGCAGGCTTGACAGTGTTGCTACTTATATAATCTTGGGAAGAAGCCTTGTGAATTCTCGAGATTTCTGAGTTGTTACTTCTTGGGCCTTGTTTTAGTGACTTCCTGAATCTTGGACTCCATCCGACTGGACTAAAAAATTGGGAGGAGATTGCTACACAGATGATGTGTACATACTTCAGAAACATCCAGATACTAAATAGATTCTTGATAAGAATACTGGGAAGACAGAATCAAGATCAGTAACTAGGATGGGAACATAAATCAATATAGGAAACTTGTATGGACAAGGGACTATGTGTGTTGAAATAAGGAGAATGGCCATCCCACACTCAGCATCTGCAGCTGCTTCTCCCACCAGACTCCACCAGAGCACCACTGTGTCAGCTTAACTCGCCAGCCTGTCACTCTGCCAGATGCCTACTGACTATGGGTCCTCTCATTAAGGAGAAGAAGAGAGCTTGATCTTGCTCTTTCACAAATATCATGTAGTTTTCCCTGTATATTTACAGGAAATAACTAAGAAAGGAACACTTTACTAAAATCTTTTTAGCCCTTGCAATTCCTATAAAGTGATGTGAGTGGTCCCAGTTTTAAGAACTGCTACAATTTGGCTGAGAGAGGCTTCTCCCCTTCTTGGCTGGGAGAGTGCAACAATTTTATTGCTGATTTCCATTCCTGTGTGAAAGGAAGAATGAGCCATGACACTGACCTCATCTCACATTTATCTGTCAGTGCTATTGTGCTCATATGACTTTGTGATAACAGAGTCTGTGCAGATTTGTTTTCATTGATCACAGACTGGGCTTTTTGGGGCAGAAAACCAATGACTCCCATTATTTCAGAGTGAAATAGAAAAGTCCAGCTGTCAACCATCCAGATGGTTTCAGACTTAGGTGACAAGAGAACAAAATTACGCTAATTTATCTACATTTCCTTAGTGTAGAATTAAATGTAAGGGCATTTTTATACCAGAACTGTCCTGAAGCGGGTAATTTTTTCTAATCTCTATTAATGCTGTTTAATTCTTTCTAATTGGTGTATTTTCAGAACTGGAAGCAGAGTATTGAATTAACCTCAGCAAGAGATGGCAGTCTTTAATCTGAACTGGCAAGATTTGCTCTGAATTCCAATGGGGGAAAAATGAAAAAAACTTTTTTTTCATCCTGATATCTTAATGCAAAATTTTTGAATTTTTTCCAAAGCAGAAAGTAAATTTGAAACTTATTTATTATTTAAAGTTTTTCTGTATGAGTGTAGTGCTTGTACGTATGTACCTGCACCCATATCATACAATGGCACAGAGAGCAGAAGAGGCCATCGATTTCCCTGGAACTGGAGGTACAGATGGTTGTTAGCTGCCATGTGGGTGCTGGGACTCAAACCCAGGTCCTCTTCAAGATCAGTCAGTGCTCTTAACCACTGAGCCATCTCTATAGCCCCAGAAAAGATATTTGAAAATGAGGTATTTGAAAATAGGTATTAGCAAATAAATTCCATGAAGTTTATTGCCATGCAAGTCCTGGTTTCTAAGTTTGCTTGTAAAGAAATGATTATTTGATCAAGTGCAGCCATTTACAAGCAGAGATATGCTGCCACTCTTTAAAACCAACAACCTACATTGTCTCAGGAAAAACACCAACAAAACAGTATTTAAAATTTTTCTTAGTAACCAAGATATAATTCGTATTTTCAAAAGGTAGATATATATTCATAAAGTTTCGATTACTGTATATTGCAAAAGGCAACTATGTGCACTAATGCATAATGATGCACATATTTTGTCATGTCCCTGTGGCATGATATGCATGTTAATTTGTCACTTTTGAGAATTTATGTTATGTTACAAAAGGGTGATGGAGGAAGTACTAATTAACAGCAAGTTTTTGAAGATGATATATTAAATTGGAAAGTATTTTCAAAATTTGCTTTTTTTATAAGTGAATCTTTAAAACTATGGTAGTACCATGTAGTTTCCATAAATGGAATTTTGAACAGCTAAGATCAAATTTCTTTGCTGTTTAGGTGTTCATTTGCTTATATAAGATGACAATATTTCAGAACTTGTATAAATGAGCTTGTGAATGCTTTCTTTATGCCAGTAATTTTTTAAAAGCTTTGATTATCTTTAAAAACTATTATCTGAAAATGAAGTATTTCACTGAGCTTTGATTATCCTTAAAAAAACCTATTATCTCAAAATGAAGTATCTAATTATAAATCAGAAAAAAATTGTTTATATTACATGAGAATGATTTGTAATAGCTGAAAGTCTACTATACCAAACAAGCAGCATAAAGGTGATACTTGAGTACTTGCATATAACATATAAAGTCAGAAATTATTCATAAGATATGCATATGATTACTTACAATTAGTAGGAACTGCTCTTAATGTATGTACCTAGTAATCACTAATGAACAAATTTAGGAAATTTTTTCCTCCCATCAGGGAGATTTTTCTCATGTATGGAACCTCCCATCATAAGACAAAATTTCTCAGTCCTTTCTATCTGATGTGCTACCACTTACATGTTCTGAATCACAGAACATTGAGAAGGGTCTCTTTGCCTATGCTATTTTCACTCAGTAGCTTAGTTCAGAATGCCCTAAATATGATATTTGCTTCATTCCAATCTATGCCATTAGGCGACTAGGAATACCTCAGTGCTTCAAATATTAACTACTTTGAGATCACAACACTGATCAGCAGGTTGAACGCATCCATCTGGATATTCGGGTTCTGTCAGGACATAGTTGCCAGTGTATCTTTTCTGTTCTTGCTTCTTGAAAGCAAAGCGTTTGAGTGCCCTCTGTTCTTGATCTTTCCAGTGATGTTTACATAGTAAACCATTTTGTAAGACAGAGAAATCATCTTCCTCAGAAAAGGATTTGACTTTAAATCCAATATATCAATACTTTCTACAAAAGCAGCATGTAGATATGTTTGTTTATAGTACAATGTAAGAGTGTGGTTTTCTAAGTTTGACGTTCATTACAAACCTCTGCTGAGCAGAGCATCTACTAGGCCACATTGTAGAACTTGAGGGGCCATAGGATCTGATGATGATGTGTGTAGAAAGGGCTGTAGGTACCCAGCTTCACTTTGGGTGTCTAACTTTCCACCTGATGTAGATGTGCAGCTCTCTAACAGATAGGAAACTTAAACACAGAGAGTAAGGAATCATCATGAAAAAACAAAAACCACAGGAAGCTGTGTTGGTACACCCCTATAATCCCTGAGCTGGGATTCAGATATAGACCTCTGGCTGTGAGTTTTAGTTTAGCCTAGTCTACATATCAAATTCCATGCCAGCCAAGGATGCAAAGTGAGACTCTGTCTCAGAACAACAACAACAAAAACTTTGCCCCCCCCCAAAAAAAAACAAACCAAAACAAACCAACAAAGCAAAAAAAAAAAAATCCCAGCTGCACCTGGGCCCCAGCTTTTGACAGCCAGAGCACCCAAGAGTGTCAGGCTTGGAAATGCAACATATTCCCTGCCTGCATAGACCTCCTCCACAACTGATAACTTGTTGACAGCTCTTCACTGATTGGCTAGAGAGAAATTCAAACAATCAGGGCCCAGATGTCCTGAAAAAATTTGTTGGTCCTGAGACTTCCTAGTACACTTTTCCTAGAGAACTAGACAGAGAAGGAAGACATCAAGACTTCAATGTCCAGCTCTGGCAGCCCATCAATCTCCCAGAATCCTGTTGCTACTAAGATTTCAAACTGGGTTCATTTAGTTCCCAGATGGCAATTGTTATAAGTTGTTTACAAGCTTAAATGTTAATACCGACTTGACAATAAAGTTCTCTTGTTTGTTCTGTTTCCTGTCTGCCCACTCCATTTGTAGATGAGGGTGGGGCTTTCTGTCCCTTTTGGAGATAGATGATCTTCACTGACAATATCAGGGTGACCACTAGTATGCCCCGATGGGTCAAAATTATTGAAATTTTTCATCTCTGATCATGAAATCTCATTTCCTACCATCTCTCATGAAACTGAGAAGGCAACTTGTAAATTTGCAGATAAGATGTTACATTTCTTCCTTGATAGTCCATAAAGGTGATACAGTGATGGGGAAGTGAAAATGGTATGGATAGATCTAGAACATGCTGTAATCTATGGAAAATAAGTGCCCATTTCTGCTTTGAATGCAGAAATATTGAGCAACAGGTAGATGTTGGAATCTCAAGGTCAAATATTGGTTAGCCGTCTTATCCTTTTAGGTTAAGAATCAAATGCCTTTTAATTTCTGAGCTCAAGTATATGATAGACATCATGCTTAGGCTCAGTTGTCCCACATATGAAAAGGAAAACTTCTGTTGTCAGTTTAGGCTTCTGGAGAAACACAAAGTAAATTACACTAGAATCTATAACTACTTTTAGTAGTAAAGAAAATAATTAAATAAAGCAATCCTAGCCCAGAAAATAGTGAAGCATGCTTCTAATCTGGTGTATGGGAATGAACACTTAAAAAGGAAAACTTGTGCGTTCTGAGTCTTTTCTCTCTGATAGAGTCAAGGCCCATAGTGACCCTTCCCCCAGTGCAGTAAGGCCTCATAGTTTTGCAAGTCCCACAGGAGAAGCTCTGTAGGGCCCCTTGGAATGCAGGAACAGAGTCAACAGTTAAACTAGCCATCTGCAGACAGATAAACAGACCTCTTGCACCCATGAACCAAGATCCAATTGCTGCAAGAGCTGTCTCAGCACAGGTTGCTTCCCCTGATAAGTTTCACAATGTGCAGACCCCACTCCCCTGCTGAAACTGTAAAGATCATTTTTGCTGCCTTCCTTATTCCCCAGCCCCCCATAAGAACTTATCCAGCAGTCAGCAGGATGCTGGTTGCTTTCAGTCCTGAGCTGAACTGCCAGCCCCCTGTGACCCTCCAATAAACTTCACTTTGCTGGAATCCTCCTGTGTTTTCTGTGGCTATTCCCTGCCCAGTTTTTATCTAATATCTCTGCCCTGATTCAGATCACCACCCTTGGAGGTCACTGGGGAGGAATCCTGCGAGTCGGGCCACTGGTTACTGGCTCCTGCACTCACCACATGTTTGACTTTAAGGTACTACCACTCCAGTCTCTCTCCCTCTCCCTCTGCCCCCTTTTGGTCTTGCTTGTTCTCTTGACTCTCCCTGTAGGATTCTCCTTTTCCTTTCTGTTTCAACTCCAAGGTCACTCTTGGACCTAGCCCAAGGCCACTGGGTGACACTGGTTTCTGTGACCATTCAGTACCTGGCACAGTTACTGTGCTTTGCCCAAGCCATCCTGGCAAGTAGACCTGCCCCCTGTTGCATTCAAGTCCTGTCTCTAAGAGTTCTTTGGCTCTGTATACTGACCCTTGCAAAGGAGCACAGTCACATTCCCATCCTGTTAACAGGTTTTCCTGCTATTCATCGTGACCAGGTGTCCCTGAGACCTATGCAGGGGGCGCAAGCCTCTTGTCTGGAGGTTTTATTGGTGATCTGTGTAAAACATTTGGGTTCAGATGCTGAAAACCAGGATCTCTCTTCCTCTCTCTCACTCTGCCTCTCTCTCTTTTCTCTTTCTCTCCCTTTCTCCCTTTCTTGCTCTGTCACTCACTCCTCCCTTTTGCTGTGCCACACTGCCGAAGGACTTTCTGAAGCCTTACCAAAATGCACCAGTGTGTCAGAAAGTCCCACGTATCTCCCCTCCCTAGTTGCAGGATGTTGCCTCTAGGGACCTGGGACACTCTCCTTTCCTTGGGACCCCCTTCCACTGGGGGATGCCACTCTGCTTGGCAGTCCCTCACTTGCCTACCTGGCTCTGCTCTTACTTCATGCCTCTTTTTCCCCTTCTTCTTTCTGTTCTCCTATGCCTTGCAGCCCTAGCTCTCCTCTGAATTTTATCGGCCATCTCAGACTCTACCTCAGTTGGAGAAAAGATTTCCATCACCTCCTTCTCACTAAAGCTATTTTTCACTTCCTCTTTGCCATCTGCCTAACTCACTATGGGGACCTCCCAGTCTAAATCTACAGGCCTTTCTCCTCTCGCCTGCTTCCTCCAGTCCCTCAGGCCACTGGGACTCTTAGATACAGTTAGATGAAAGTGTCTAAAATTTTTCTGTATCAAGGCCTGGCCACAGTATAAGCTGGACAATGGCTCCATCTGGCCAGAGACCAGAACTTTAAACTTCAGCATCCAGAGACTTAAACAATTTCTGCCTACATAGCGGCAAATCTTCCAAACTCCCTTACGTCCAGGCTTTTTTGTCCTCTGCTCCAGACCCTCCCTTTCTGCCTCCTGCTATCCCAATCAGGTCTTCCTTACCAAAACCACCCCAAGCGACCTGGAGCCCCCTACTCTGAAGCTTTCTGCTCCTCCCCCATAATCTTTTGCTTCGGCCTTCAATTCTTCCCTGTCTGATGAAAGGCCTCTTCAACCAGCTCCTCCTACTCCCCAAGCAACTCCCCCATTCCTCAACCAACCATTCCCACTCCTTCCTCTGAACTAGACCCTTCCTCCCCTAACCAACCTCCCCTGCACCCGCCACCCAGACCAACCCTCCGCCTTTCCCGATGCTATCCCCCTCCTCTTCCCCTCCTACTTCACATTCCTCATCCTTCTCATCACTGTCCGACTGACCCTCCTCCCCCAAGTCTCTCACTCCGCTGCCCTGTCCCACTGCTACACTGCTCAAAGAAATCCTAGCCCTCAAACACCTCCTCACCTCTTCGCCTACCTCCTCTATCCCACACCCCATCCTACCCGTATTTCTGCCCCTGCCCTCTCTCTGGCCTCACCCCATGTGTGCAGAATGTTGCCCCTGATCCCCCATCCCCTACTGTTACCCTGGCTACTTCCTCACCCCTTCCTATACCATCCCCTGTGTCCCATCACACCCGATCTTGTACAGACTCCCAGACCCACACCCAATGCTCTGATGGTGTCTTTCCCCTCAGGGAGGTGGCAGGGGTGGAAGGAGTTCTTAAGGTCCATATACCTTTCTCCCTCAGTGACCTGACCCAGACTGAAGGTAGAATAAGTTCATTTTCCTCTGACCCCATTCACTTCATACAGGATTTTAAATACATAACCTGCAGTTATGACCTGACCCAGCATGATATTTTTATGATCTTCCAGTCTATTCTTACTCTGGATGAGTGACACAGGGTCCAGACAGCAGCCCAACAATATGCTAATGAAATCCATCTGACTGACCAGGTATGCCCTATTGGTACTGTAGCTATTCCCCAACAAGTCCCCACCAGGAGGACAAGATGGGCCCTCTCCAGCCAGGGGTGCGAAGGACAACATGGTCATTTGCTTTCTGGCTGGCCTTCAGAAGGCCTCACCCCTCAAGGCTATTAACTTTGAAAAGCTAAGAGAGATTATCCAAAACCCCATGGAAAAACTAGCTCAATTCATGGCCAGATTAACTGAGGACCTGAGTCAGTACACCAGGTATGATCCAGAGTCTAGGGAAGGGCGGTTTATGCTTAACCACTGCTTTATCTCACAGTCAGCTTCAGATATCATGATGAAGCTTAAGCATTTAGATAAGGGCCCCAAGACACCCACACACACAACAGGGAGATCTGTTGGATTAGGCATTTAAAGTATTCAACAACCAAGAGGAACAGGAAAGGGCAGACAAGATTACCCTGTCCAAGCAAAAATATCAGCTGATGGCCACAGCCCTGAAGGCTCCTGCAAAGAAGACTGCAGACTCTAATGGGGCCCAACAGTTGCCACCAAGACCTTGCTTCAGATGTGGAAATACTGGCCATTGGGCCCCAACCCATGACCACTTTCCAGACCCTGTCCTCAATGTGGGCAGTGAAGTCATTGGAAGGTTGATTGCCCTTATTTGCCAAACCAAGGTAGGTCAATCAATTTCCTGACCCCACCCACTCTACAGGGACCTGTGGATGACCTTCTGGGCCTGGAGGCTGAATACTGATGAGGCTCTGGTTCCTTGGTCCCCACCTCCTCAATGACCATCACCATGGAGGATCCCAGGGTAATCACCACAGTGGCACTTAAGACTGGTTGATTTGTCTTGGACACGAGGCCACTTGGTCTGTTCTCCCTTCCTACTCTGGTAAGTGTTTCCCCTCACAGATCTCCTTGGTGAGGGTTGATGGGAAGCCCCATACACCTAGAACAATGGGACCCCTACCATGCATATTTTGGGAGGCTCCCTGACTCACTCCTTTTTAGTCATGCCCTACTGCCCAACCCCTCTGCTTGGTAGGGACCTTATGAAAAAACTCTCCCTTTCCCTCTCCTTTGTCCCTCTCACAGCCTTCCTTCTCACACCTATGGCCCTATCTCCACAACCTCGGAACTGGCTGCTTATGACATCTGAGATTGACCCAAGGTCTGGGATATGTCTGCTCCAGGACTGGCATCTCACCACCACTTTCCAGAAAGGATCCCTCCACATTCCCTAGCAGGACTCAATATCCAATCTCACTCAAACATCAAGGACTTAAGCCCATAATTTGGAGACTCATGAAGGCCCATCTCAGTCCCTCACACTGACCTTACAACACCCCCATCCTCCCAGTCCTCAAACCCCATAGCTCTACCTCATATTTTCAGAGACTCCCCATCCACCCAGTCGTTCCTAACCCTATACTCTGCTCTCTCACATTCCATCTTCCACTACACACTTTACTGTCTTGGACCTTAAGGATGCTTGTTTCTCCATCCCCTTGCATCCTGATTTTTGTGACCTCTTTGCAGCTGGGAAGACCCTGACTCTGAGATGGTCTCCCAACTAACATGGAATATTCTACCCCAGGGGTTCCAGGATAGCCCTCACCTCTTTAGCCAGGCCTTAGCCCATGACTTAACTGCTGTAGATCTCAGTCCTTCCATAGTGCTCCAAAATGTGGACTACATTCTCCTATGCTCCCCAGCCAGCCCTCTTTCTCAGGCTTATACAATTAAACTCCTTAACTTCCTGGGAGACAAGGGGTACAGGGTATCACCAGCCAAAGCATAACTTTCCCTTCCCTGGGTCAAATATCTGGGGTTTCGCCTCATCCCTACATCTTGCCACCTGACTATAGAGAGGGAAAACTACCTAAGAGCCCTAAAACTCCCCATAACCAAGGAAGAGATCCTGTCATTACTGGGCATACCCAGATACCCGCACACCTGGATCCCCAACTTTGCCCTCCTTTCTAACTGCCTATATGAGGCCTCCAAGGGGAATCCATCTGAACCCATGGAGCCTCTAGGGACAGTAACAGAAGTCTTCCATGACATCTGAAAGGCCCTCCTTGAAGCAGTACCTCTGGCCCTTCATGATTTGGGATCCCTGTTCCTTGTGTATGTGACTAAACATGAGGGACTGGCATTGGGGGTCTTAGGGCAGATGAAGGGACCCACTTTGTTGAGAATTTCATACATACATACATACATACATACATGCATACATACATACATAATTTGTTGAGAATTTCATACATACATACATATAAGATGTTTTGATCAAATTCATGCCCACTCCCTCCTCTCCAACTCCTCCCATAGTTCCCCATCACTTTTTCCTTATAATTTCATGTACTCTTTCTTCTTCTATTATTTTTTATGGGACTTTATGCTACTCTGACATTCCCCCCTCTGAGGAGGTAACACTAAAAGCTTTAAAAGATTAGATAAAAGCTCCCAAATACTTTCAACATTTTTGGCCTTTGTAATGGAGTATGTTGCTAAGAGACCCAATGACATTGTGATTTTTAGCTATGCAACTGGCTACTTTTCTTTGGGGTCTTTTTGCCCTAACTGCCTGGCCAATTCCTACCTCTTATTGTTATCAAACCATTCTCTGAAGAGGTTACCCAACTTGTGGATAGGGAATCAGGATGCAGACTCCTCTGGCTTTTTTCTTGCTGAACAGGCACTTGGGGTACCCCTTCAATGGGTCTATCTAAATGGCTCCCAAATAGCATAACTCTTATCTGTGGGGGGAAGGGAGAAGAAAGTCCTTGACTGTTGAATAGGAGATGTGAAGGAGACATAAAAGCAAGAGTAATTAGCATTACAAGTTCTAGACAGGGAACTAGAAAAAAGTCAGAACAGGGCAATTTTTAAACGTTCATGAGAGTCCATTGGGATTTCTTGAGAGCTTCCAAAAGCATCCTTCTATTGGGTTCTTCCTCATTTTTCTTTTGTCTTCTGAGCCTGGACTCTAGAGTAATGGATTCACAATTTGCTTTAAGGTGTTTTGATATCTGTTGGAGTGGTTAGAATCAGTGTTAGTACCCTCTCAAAGGCTTCTAGATAGGGGGAGAAAACATTTATCCATCATTTTAGAACAATAGCTGGTTGTCTCCCTTAGCTACAGGTGGGCACTACAGTATTGCAGACTAAGATTTGAAGTCTTACATCTGAGCAGCACTTTCTGGTTAGATTTAAGCCTAATGTCTGGGAAGTATATTCCCTTGAACTATTAAAGAAATATACTGATGACTTTACTCTTTGATTAAACTTTCCTTTTGGGTGTTTAAGACCATGTAGTTGGCCCAAATAAATAAATTTATTTTTATACTTAGGGTCATTTGAGAATCTGTTTCTCAGGGGCGAGATGAGCTGAGTGTTCTGCGGACTGCAGAGTCAGAGCAGTGGACTTGCCAGTACCCTTTGGAGCCCAGAGGATCATGAGTGAATCCCAGATGTCCAGCCTCGAGCTAGACTAGGTTTTGCTTAGGTGTGCCCGATTCTTCCCTTTGAAATAAGACAGTACTTGTTTCGGATTTTACAGGAGCCCCCAGTTAAGAGACTTTTAAAAGAGACTGTGTTTAGATTTTTTTAAGGACTATTGGTCTTTTAAGGTTGTACTGTCTTATGTCGTGACAATAATGTTAACATCATATCTTAGGGATAAGAATTGGAAAGTTATGGTTTAATAGTGATGTTTGTGTGTTAAGTTGACAAGGGGTCAATTGTGCTCAATAGCTTTAGTGTCAACTTGACACACCTGGGTTGAGGGAGCCTCAATTGGGGAATTACCTCTATTGGACTGGCCTGTGGCCATGTCTGAGGGGCATCTTCTTGATGGTTGGTGATGTGGGAGGGCCCACCCCACTGTGGGTGGTGCCACTCCTGGGCAAGTAGGCCTATGTTGCGTAAGAAAGCAAGCTGAGCAGGGCCCAGAGGATCAAGACAGTAAGCAGCGTTCCTCCATGGCCTGTGCTCCAGCTCCTGCTTCCAGGTTCCTGCCCTGAGTTCCTACCGTGGGCTCCCTGATGAACTGCGACCTGGGAGATGTAAGCTGAATAAACTCTTTCCTCCCCAAGTTGGTAGTGGTCAGAGTATTTTGTCACAGCAATGAAGAAACAAACTAGAACAGCTTGGGAGGAGCCTCTGGCTCCTTTCTTTTACCTATTTTTCAAAACAACTGGATATCACCATACAGGAGAGGCAGCCTTGTCTCTAGTCTCTGGCCACCACTGCCCTAGCCCAGGAGGGGCTCAAACTTAACCCTGGATCAGTCCATTTCTGTCCTCTCCTCCCACCACATCAGCTAAGGTGGCTGTAATCCACTGTAAAGGGCACCAACCTCTCAATGACCACATAGCCAGAGGCAATGTGTTGGCAGGCCGGACATTTAGGGAATCCAGCAAAGCCCATTGTTTTGCCTGTGGCCTGCACTTCCTATGACCGTCTCTTATCCTGCCCTTTTAGACATGAGGGTCACCCAAGGGCTGGGAGGATGGTTGATCCAACAGACAAATATTGCCTGCCTAAGGGACAGACATCCTACATCTTAACCATTTACATAATGCCTTCCACATAGGAGCCCATCTGCTTTACAGACTTTGAGAACCTCTCATCCACTGCCCTAGACTTTTTCTCCTCACAAAAATCACCAGATCATGACCCACATGGGTCATTGTCTCTCCACCAGGTGTGAGACATCCACCCCCCTCTTTCAAACCTCACCAACACCGGAGGGCTCTTACAGGGCTTGATTGGCAAATAGATTTCACCCACATGCCAACCTATAAAAAATTCAAGTACCTCTTAGTCTTGGTAGACACCTTTTTAGGGTGGTGGAGGCCTTTCCCATCACAGGTGAGACAGCAGACATAGTAGCCACCTGCCTGATCCAGAATATTCTTCTCAACTTTGGTCTCCCCCTTAATCTCCAATCAGATAACAGCCTGGATTTCATCTCTAAGGAGACCCAGGCAGTCTCTTGCTCCCTGAGAAAAACATAGAAACTCAGAATCCCGTGGCTAGAGGGTATTCTCAGGATTCTGTGGCCAGTGTGGCTACAAAAAAATTGGAATGAACTAGGAAGGAGTAAAAGATGGGGAATGAAATAAAACCTATTAACATTCGGTCCTAAATGTGACACCCCAGGAAAATGGTTATATTTACTTCACCAGGGCAAAGAATGTGAGGTGTAGTCAACCCAAACTCATGAACAGGGGACTGAATTGCTGTGATAGGATTCTACTACTCACCAGGCTCAATAGAGTACTTCAGAACAAAAATAAAGAAAACAATATGAAATCCATGATCCGAAAAGGCCATGGAAACCCTAGACCAAGCAAAATGCCAAACTATAGAACTCCATTGCTTTAATATCTCTTGCAGTTTCCCTTGGAACAATGTCCTGTCTCTCTCTTTATTTCACCTAAGAAGCTTCTCGGCCCTTAATGCATCTGCCTGCTTCTTTTGTGCTCCACTACAAGGCTCTCTCCTCCTTCCTCTCCAGGTTTACAATGTCATCAACCAAACCAATACCCCATGTTCCATAAGCCTATTCATGCAGTATCCTTTGCCTCCTCCACCCTCATTCCTCAATCAATTGGAGTGCTGGGCTTCTTAAATCTCTAGTTTCCCGTGTTCCTCAATTTGCAACATGACGGTCCAGAGCAACACTGCCCTGCCCCAAGGTTTTTCTTTGCTCCTCCTTGACATATACCTATATTTCCCCAAAGTTCAGGGGGCCTTGCACTCTGGGTGCCCTTGTGCTGAAACTAATCCTGTTTACTTCAGGAGAAGTACACAGCCTTCTCTCCAATGGGGATGAGGACCTTAACTCCATTTTCAAAGCACTGACTAGGGAAAAGTGATCAGTCACCCTAGCAGTCCTGGTAGGAATCTGCCTGGCAGCCACAGGTCTGGTGGTGGGGAGCCTGTGGTACTCCTTGCTCTCAGCTCAACATTTCTCTCAGGAAATCCAAGATCTCAAACAGGAGCTCACCACAGCTGTTGAAGCAATGGCCCAGTCAGTTCAGGTCCTACAGCAACAACTACCTTCCCTGGCTGAAACCCTCCAAAATAGGTGAGTCATAGACCTGCTGACAGCAGAAAAAGGGGGCATATGCATCTTCCTGGGTGAGGAATGTTGTTACTATGTGAATCAATCAGGTAAGATTGAACAGCACCTCCGAAAGGTGGCTCAGGACCTCTCACTCAAAAATGCCCAATACCAACAACCATCCCAGTGGGGGTTCCTTGAAGGAATAACACCCTGGCTTCTACTCCTACTCAGACCCCTAATTTCTATTGTTCTTGTGTTAACTGTAGCTCCTTGTCTATTCCATTATCTCCAAGGTCAGAGCCAATGGCACACCCATACTAACTTTAACCAGTTGTTGCTCTCCTTTCCTCCACATGTGTATGAATGTCTGCTGACCACAAAGGACCTTGCCCAGACTCCCGAGGCTGAAGCTCCTGTCACCTAACCGGACTCTGTCTCCCAGACCCTCTGACTTTTCCACATCATACCCAGCCAGCAGGAAGTAGCCATATGAGAACATGTTGCCCAGCTCCCTATAACGCAAAAGGCCGCAATGACAGAGTACAGGCCCATAGTGAACCATCCCCCAGTGCAGCAAGGCCTCGTGGTTTTGCGAGCCCCACAGGACAAGTTCTGTAAGGTCTCTTGGAATGCAGGAACTCAGTCAACAGTTAAACTGGCCATCTACAGACAGATAAACAGGGCCCTTGCACCCATGAACCAAGACCTGATTGCTGCAAGAGCTGTCTGAGCACAGGTTGCTTCCCCCTGATACGTTTCACAATGTGAAGACCCCATTTCCTGCCAAAACTGTGAAGATTATTTTTGCTGCCTTCTTCATTCCCAGGCCCCTATAAGAACTTCCACAGCTGTCAGCATGCTGCTGGTTGCTTTCAGTCCTGAGCTGAACTGCCAGCCCCCTGTGACCCTCCAAGAAACTTTACTTTCCTGGAGTGCTCCTCTGTTTTCTGTGGTTATTCCCTGTTTGGTTTTTATCTAACACTCTCGCCCTTTCACTTCCATCCACTTTCTACACCTTAGCTGGAGTCATTCTAACCATATCTTCATTGGATCCTCCTCAGAATTCTCCCATTGCATTCCTGTAACTCTCAAAAACATGTTCAGATGTTCTCTCTGAGATTGAAAAAACCCTTGATGATCTGGCCCTTGCTACTTCTTCAGCTTCGTCTATCATCATCCTACTTTCTCCTTCCCACCACTCAAGTCATGTTACTATTTGTCAAACTTGCTAAAATATATCTCACTGGGAAAATTTCCTGTTTAGTCCTCTACCTGCTAGATACTCCCACACTTTTTTAAAAGAAAGGACATATTTTGGACATGGGACTTGGGGCAATGGAGCTGGAACTGACCTGAAGCTTGGATTTCATAGTATCAGAGGACACTATGCAGGCTGCTAAGGGGAAAAAAATCAGTCGGTGGTCCAGTTCAGTTGCAAAGGCTAATAACCACAATTATACTGCCTAATAAAATAATACTGTACCAATAAAATTATCTCTATTGGTAAAATAGTTGCAAATTTATCTTGAGGGGTAGACAACCCCTATCTAAAACATACTTCTATCACATCCCTAAACAAATGTAATTTCTTATTCTATCCAAAGTATGTATCCTTATATTTACAGACAAGCGTAACACTCAGCACCCATCAAAGAAGCTTTTTCTTTTTCTTTCTTCTTTTTTTTTTTTGCGATAGATGGAAACTATTACAGAGTTCCACAATGGGTCAAACACAGAGAATAAATATTTGTGAGATGCCCAGCCATATGTGACACAACTACAGTGGAATTTCTATGCCTAAGATTCATGAAACATAGTGGAACAAGGTGCAGAAAGAATATAAAGGCATCTTTCAACTCTTACCAGCAAAGTTTCCTCATGCAACAGAGGGTGATCAATAGAGAAAGCCACAACTGGCCAAAATATAGAGAATAAGAGACTGCAGAGTGCATGTCACTGGATAGGACTCATATTAAAACTCTGCCACCCAGAGCTCAGTGACCATTGCAGAAGATGGGGCAGAGAGATTGTAAGAGTCAGGGGTGATAGATGACCAGAAGGAAACCAAGTTTTCTAGGCTTCTGGTAGCTTGCTAATCTGAACATACAACAATGGGGGCAGCATGCACAAGACACACGCAAATTCAAACCAGACAAAAACCAGCAGAGAACTGGGGAAATGGCTAAGAATCCTTAGACTTAGCTGAAGAACTATTGGCAGCTGATCACTACTGGGTGACAGAGAGCCCATCTTCTTTAAGAGAGTGATGCTAGATAGGCTTAACAGGCTCCAGTTGATGAACTCACAACCAACAGACATCTGGAGACACAAATGTGGCTCAATAGATCTTAACAAATATGATAGAATGCATGAAATCCAGTGGGGGATTATTGGGCAGGTATGGATAGAGGGGGGCCTAGAGAGGTGGCTCATTGATTAAGAGCACTGGTTGCTCTTGCAGAGGACCTTGGTTTGATTCCCAGCACCAACATGGTGGCTAACTGTGGGAAGCGGGCGCGGTTGAGCCGGCCAAGATGGCGCCCTGGCTGGCTGCCAAGCCTCGTGACCCTCACTTGTTTGCTCCAACTCGTGCAAGCGCTGTAAGCTTGATCATGCGCAGCCTGCCTGACATGATACGTCACCGAGCATGATTCTATTGCGTGGCCCAATGATTTGCTGCTCTGCCTGCATGTTAGCCCCGTGCTCATGACCTGATTGGCTCCGTGTGACGGTCTGATTGTGGGATGGATCTGATGAGGGTATATATTGTGGGATGACGAAGAATAAAGGAGAGAGAGAGAGAGAATTGCTTGAACCTCACCTTGGCGTCCGTGTTGTCCTTTCCTCGGCTCTGCTGGTCAGAGTCTTGGTTCGTGGCAAATCGTGGCCCATACGGGGAGTTTCTTTCTGACAGAAAAAATAGAGGGTAAGGTCCGCAGGTAAGCGGCGAAGGGGTAGTGCTATTAAGGCTCCTGTATTTAGGGGACGAAGTTAGGACCACAGGCAGTGGCGAAGGGAAAGTTACAACAACATGGGATCGGCGG